>NC_133326.1:170854369-171150733 GCF_042186555.1 Aquarana catesbeiana
GCTTCACTTTTCTGTTTTGGTAAATCAACCTCATTGTGCCCAGCAAGCCACGCCCCTTTTATAGGCTGCCAATGCACAGCTCCCCTCTAGCCCAAAAAGATAAACAAAGGGCTCCCCACAATGTCCTGGACTCTGCACCCATTTGCGTCCACATCTGTTTACATTATTCATTTCAGGTATTTAACCTTGACGATTTATATACAGTATTGTGCATTCACATCAATCCCTGCCCTCAAGGAGCTTACAATCTAAGATCCCTATCTCACATGTATACATACACATACCAGGACCAGTTTAGACAGGAGTCAATCAATCGACCAGCATGTCTTTGGCATATGGAAGGAAACCAGAGCACCCGGAAAAAAAAAAACCATAAACACGGGGAGAACATGCAAACTCCATGCCCAGGCGTCCTGGGCAGTAAAGCCACCACTAAAGTGAACGACCCAAACCCAGATAGATGCCCAGATATCATTGAGAAATCATTACCTGCATTTATATGCGTTCGGGAATTTCTCTAAATGCAAATGTGATCGAGGCCCAAGTCAAAACCAGATAGTCCAAAACGAGGACACGGAAATAGAACAAGCCCTGGAACAAATGAACTCACCAAACAGGTCTGCAGAGGGTGTACAATGATATATAGTGCTGCAGATCAGATTGATTATTTCATGGAATGAGGTTCCTTATTACTATTCTTAGATGATGCTTTTAAGATGATTCAGTATAACATGGGGTGGACTATAATGTGCTTCCGTCACCAAATAAAGCTGAGTAATGCTATGCTGCCCACAAAACAGATTATTTACAGAACTCGCACAATGCTAACAACTCCAAACAATAGAGTATACAATTTTAGGGCTGAAACAACTAATCAATTAATCGACACCTAATCGATTTATGAAAATAGTAATCGATTATTTTCATAATCGATTAATCGGCCAGTAACATAATGGGGTTAAAAAAGCTAAAATTAGCCCTATATAGTACAAAAAGAGCAAATAATCTCTACTGTAAATATTAGTTTCACTGTTGCACAGTAAAAAAACAATTTTTTTTTTTTTTTAACTCCATTATGTTACTAAATGTCTTAGGCCTGGTTCCCACCCATGTGATTTTTGGTGCTTTTTGCTGAAATGCACTACAGTTTAACGTTCACATCTATGCTTTTTTCAGCTGCTGTGTATTTGGAAAGGGTCAAGGACCTTTTTCAATGCAAAACGGTGCTTTTTTGGTTCAATATACTTCAATGGAAAAGCTGCAGAAAAGCATGTAATATTACAGTTCTGTTTGAAATCTGCAAAAAACAGTCTTTAAATAAAAAAATTGATCTGAGTCCAGATTCAACCTCTAATAGTATATAGAGTATATCCTCTTCTGTCTGTTATTCTCAGAGAGGATTAAAGATTTTACTCCCTAACCATATAGTTGGTTATTTATATTTACCCCTGCGTATTAAGATATTTAGGAATAAATTGCCTTTTTTCAAACTAAACATAGTAACTAAATTATACACCACACTTCTTTTTAAGGTTATTAACCGATTAATCGAAACAATAATCGTCCAACTAATCGATTATGAAAATAATCGTTAGTTGCAGCCCAACAATTTAGGAAAACCTAAATCAAATATGTCACAAAACCTAAACAAAATTAAAAAAAAGAAAAAAAAAAAAAAAAAAAAAAAAAAAGGGAAGAGAACAGATTGGCTACAGATAGTGAGCAGTGTTTACATTACTGCACATGGCCTACCATGGGAAAGCCTGAGAGCTCCAGACACAGCAACATAATCAGCATGCAGCATGGCTCAGCCACACTCAGGGGCCTATTCCCACCAGACACTATTTAGCAGTGGTTTTTACTGGAAACATTACTACTGGTTCAGCCCATTTAAAAAAAATTCCCTGGGCAATATTTGAATTTTCCACATTTCCACTAAAAAGGGAACTAAAGCCTTCTGCTGCTTTTATCACATAAAAGTAAATACAAAATAAAATTTAAAAAAAACCAATGAAATGAATTTCCATTGCTCTAATGTTTTTAATAATTAAAAAAAAAAAAAAAAAAAAAAATTTATATATATATATATATATATATATATATATATATATATATATATATATATATATTAATATATATATATATATTATTAAAAACACATAATGATGTCAATACTAATCCTATTATATCCTATATATATTATCTCCAAATTTTCTAAACAAAGGGCTGGTTTATTGTGCTTCAGACTTTAGGGGGGCCGGACCATGGCCAGTGGAAGCAGAAAATACCCTGGCAATGGTATCAGAGAGAGTAAACAAGGTCCCATCTTTGGTATTGGGGGAAATATTAGAGCCCCAGTGCCCGCGGGGAGGTACAGCGCCCCATCGCCCGATGCCAGTGCAGAAATTATTGCCCTATTGTTGATGTCAGTGGGAGGAATAGTGCCCCAAGGGCCGGATAAGAGTATGCAAAGAGCCGCTTTCAGCCCCAAGGTCGTAGTTTGGAGACCACTGTATTATACTATTAGCAATTTATTTTTCTATTATCGATAAAATAATAATATAAAAACTACTAATAGTATATGATTACATTATTAGTAATTTCAATAATATTAACTTGATTAAAATTTCTAAATTATTAAAAGTATTTTATGAAAAACCATACTACTACTTCTAATTATAATAAATTTCATTAGAATTATTATTAGTATATTATGGATAATAATACAAATTTTTTTAAATGAAAAATGTGTTATATTTACAATGTATTAATTTAATTATTTTTACATTAAATATGACACAACTTAAAATTTCCTAGAAATAATTTCATTACTTAATCCAAAAAAGAATTCTGCCTTTTTATTTTCAATTTTGCCTTTGAGTCTGGACATTTGTTGAAGTTCTTTTTTTCCACAATAGAATAGTAACTGGTAGAGCTGTCACAATGTGTGCGGTCACTTGACTGTTACACCATTTCCTATATGGTAACACATTACCGTTAGTCATCAGAACAATGGCTGCATGGGATTTACTGTGCATCATCCACAAATAACTGCAAATACTGTACAGATAATAAAGCAGACCCAGGGGGGATCATTTCTGAGTCTTTAGCAATGGCTCAGAATCGACCTCCCTAAACCCCTGGAGTGATCAGAAGGTGGCCCAGATGGCACAATCCCTCCTGATAAGATCTACACATCAAAAAGTTCCCCAGAATGACACAACTGTACACAAGTCACCATGTGCAGCACAACACATCACATACAATGTGCTCCCCCTATGCCAGCAGTATGCTTAACACTAATCTATAGG
Source organism: Aquarana catesbeiana (assembly GCF_042186555.1). Taxonomy (NCBI): domain Eukaryota; kingdom Metazoa; phylum Chordata; class Amphibia; order Anura; family Ranidae; genus Aquarana; species Aquarana catesbeiana. The sequence continues at coordinate 170,857,681 of NC_133326.1, forward strand.
GGGGGGGAGCATACTGATCTATAGGGGGGGGAGCACATTGATCTATGGGGGGGACCACAATGATCTATAGGGGGAGGGGGGGGGGGAAATCACACTGATCTATAAGGGGGGGGGGAATCACACTGATCTATAAGGGGGGGGGGGGGGAGAGCACACTGATCTATAAGGGGGAGGGGGGGAGAGCACACTGATCTATAAGGGGGGGGGGAATCACACTGATCTATAAGGGGGGGGGGGGGAGAGCACACTGATCTATAAGGGGGAGGGGGGGAGAGCACACTGATCTATAAGGGGGAGGGGGGGAGAGCACACTGATCTATAAGGGGGAGGGGGGGGAGAGCACACTGATCTATAAGGGGGAGGGGGGGGGGAGAGCACACTGATCTATAAGGGGGAGGGGGGGGGAGAGCACACTGATCTATAAGGGGGAGGGGGGGGGGGGGGAGAGCACACTGATCTATAAGGGGGAGGGGGGGGGAGAGCACACTGATCTATAAGGGGGAGGGGGGGAGAGCACACTGATCTATAAGGGGGAGGGGGGGGGAGAGCACACTGATCTATAAGGGGGAGGGGGGGGAGCACACTGATCTATAAGGGGGAGGGGGGGGAGCACACTGATCTATAAGGGGGAGGGGGGGGAGCACACTGATCTATAAGGGGGGAGAGCACACTGATCTATAGGGGGGGGAGAGCACACTGATCTATAGGGGGGGGGGAGCACACTGATCTATAGGGGGGGGGGAGCACACTGATCTATAGGGGGGGAGAGCACACTGATCTATAGGGGGGGGGAGAGCACACTGATCTATAGGGGGGGGAGAGCGCACTGATCTATAGGGGGGGGAGAGCGCACTGATCTATAGGGGGGGGGAGAGCACACTGATCTATAGGGGGGGGGAGAGCACACTGATCTATAGGGGGGGGAGAGCACACTGATCTATAGGGGGGGGAGAGCACACTGATCTATAGGGGGGGGAGAGCACACTGATCTATAGGGGGGGGAGCACACTGATCTATAGGGGGGGGAGCACACTGATCTATAGGGGGGAGAGCACACTGATCTATAGGGGGGGGAGAGCACACTGATCTATAGGGGGGGGAGAGCACACTGATCTATAGGGGGGGGGAGAGCACACTGATCTATAGGGGGGGGAGCAATCACACTGATCTATAGGGGGGGGGAGCAATCACACTGATCTATAGGGGGGGGAGCAATCACACTGATCTATAGGGGGGGAGCAATCACACTGATCTATAGGGGGGGGGGCACACTGACAATGCACACTCATTGTTTTCTTTAGCACTGATCCTCAAACAAAACATAGCAAAGAGCAGAAAACTCCAATACTCCTAATACATCCCCTCCTTGATGAGAAATCAACGATCCCAGGCAAAACACAAAGAGGCTTGTCCTTTAGCTGATGTCTTGATGAATGATGAACTTACTAAGCATGGTATGGAGGAGATGTGACATGTGCTGTGAAAGTTGCAGCCAGACATACCTTGCCTGCAGCCAGCGCCCTTCCCCTGGATGTCTGTATTCCTTAGTCCAGTGTCAGTCGTTGTATGTATGGGGCTGCACCCTGGGGTGTCTGCTGTGCCTGGACAGCTCTCAGCCCCTCTCCAGTTCTCAGCCCCTCTCCACCTCTCACTAACCTCTTACAGCTCACATTGGAGAGGGGTGGAGAGGGAAGTTCTAGCCCACACCAAGCCCCTCCTCTGATCATCACACAGGCGGCTTGTAGTGGTTCCCATGCTCTGCCTGTTTTGTTTGTTGAGATGGACTGGAAGTAATTTAGTTGCCCTGTAATCTGTACACACACATTGCTTTCATCTGATCAGAGCCTGGGAGAGCCCTATAGGGAGAGCTCTATAGGGAGAGCCATGCTGTGCCTCTGTCACAATCCAAGCTCAAAGGCTGACAAATGTTACTTTTCTCCATGGAAATTTGTAGCCAGATTCTATTAAGGGCACAGGACAGAAATAAAATGCTGCGTTTAGATGCACGCTGCGCGTAGATTTGTACGCATAAAAAACGCAGACTGTGTGCCCGTTTTGTCTGCACCAGAATCAGATTGCATGGGTGTTCACATCCATTCATTCCGATGAGCAAAGCGATCCTGGGATGTCATTAACGTTTTATTGACACCCGCAGCGGTTCTGCCAGTTGTATGCGATGCGGGAGCCCGCACTGGAATCGCACTGGTTACCGCATCGCATATGGGTGAACCGGCACTCACGGCTCATACATAAGGAAATCAGCAAACATTTTTGTCTGAGGAACGATTGTCCGATCTTCTGATAGGGTGTTTCACCGACTTTAGACAGCCAATTCCAACCTTCTGCACAAAAATTTCCAAAGAGACAAACTCCAAAATTTTTCTTGTACAGGAACAGAACAAACAATTTTCGTGTAATATGTACCATTTTCGTACAAGAAAAATCAGTAAAGAAAGACTGCACTCAATCAGATACAATAAAAAATATGATAAAAAAAAAAAGCCTTTGTCGTATGAGAATTTTCGTACATTATTTCCTTCCTCGGTTTCAAGTTGCTGTGAAACAAGGAAAATTGGATGATCGTTCCCCTGATTTTCTTATAGTGTGTACCCCACTTAAAGGGGTTGCAAACCCTCGTGTTTTTTCACCTTAATGCATCCTATGCATTAAGGTGAAAAAACACCTGGTAGTCACCGGCCCCCCACCCCTCCCTCCCACTTCACTTACCTGAGCCCCTTCATCTCTTCGGCGGGGACACGCTGTCCCTCCATGGGGTCCCGGCTCTTGATTGGATAGATTGATAGCAGCGCAGCCATTGGCTCCCGCTGCTGTCAATCAAATCTAATGTCGCAGGGGCGGGACCGAGTCCTGCATTCGTGTCTGTGGACGCAAATGCCGGACTCAGGAGCATGCCCGGGAGAGCGATTCTCCTACGGGGTTATCTGATGCGGGGAGGAGCCGCCGGGGGACCTCGGAAGAGGATGTTCGGGGCCACTCTGTGCACAACAAGCGGCACAGTGGAGGTAAGTATGACATGTTTGTCATTTAAAAAAAAAAAAAAACGATCCTTTACAATCACTTTAAGGGAGGGTTATAAAAAAATTTGCCTTTAGTTATACTTTAAGGCTTGTCACCTTTAATGCATTCTATGCATTAAAGTGATACTAAAGTCTTATTTTTTTTGGGGGGGGGGCTAAAAATAACTTACCTGTTCTGTGTAATGGTTTTGCACAGAGTAGCCCGGTTCCTCCTCTTCCTCCTCTTCCTCCTCTTCTCTGGATCCCTCTGGCGCTCCTGGCCCCTCCCTCCTGCTGAGTGCCCCCACAGAAAGCAGCTTGCTATGGGGGCACCCAAGCCAAGCCGCTGCTCTGTGTGTCCATTCAGACATGGAGCCGCAGCTTGGCCCTGCCCCCTCTCTCTCCTCATTGGCTCACTGACTTTCATTGGCAGCAGCCAATGGCGCCTGCTGCTGTGTGTCAGCCAATCAGGAGGGCAAGTCCCTGGACTTCATGGCTCTCGTGCAACATGGATTGAGAGGGAGTTCAGGTAAGTATTGGGGGGGGGGGGCTGAGGGTGGCTGCTGCACACAGAAGGTTTTTTTATCTTAATGCATAGAATACATTAAAATAAAAAACCTTCTGCCTTTAGAACCACTTTAAGGTAAAAAAAACCTTCTGTGCTGCAGCTGCCCCCCAGACCCCCCTTTTCCTTACCTGAGCCCAATCCAATCCAAGGATGTGCTTCTGCCACTGTCTCTCTCCTCATTGGACAGATTGATAGCAGTGGGAATGATTGGCTCCAGGTTACATAGTTACATAGTAGATGAGGTTGAAAAAAGACACAAGTCCATCAAGTCCAACCTATGTGTGTGATTATATGTCAGTATTACATTACATATGCCTGTATGTTGCAGTCGTTGAGGAGCTTATCTAATAGTTTTTTTAACTATCGATGCTCCCCGCTGAGACCACCGCCTGTGGAAGGGAATTCCACATCCTTGCCGCTCTTACAGTAAAGAACCCTCTACGTAGTTTAAGGGTAAACCTCTTTTCTTCTAATTTTAGTGAGTGGCCACGTGTCTTAAACTCCCTTTTCGCAAAAAAGTTTTATCCCTATTGTGGGGTCACCAGTACGGTATTTGTAAATTGAAATCATATCCCCTCTCAAGCGTCTCTTCTCCAGAGAGAATAAGTTCAGTGCTCGCAACCTTTCCTCATAACTAATAACCTCCAGACCCTTTATTAGCTTTGTTGCCCTTCTTTTGCTCCTGCTGCTGTCAATCAAATCTGGTGACATGAGAGTGGGGGCGGGTCCGAGTCCCGCTGTCTATCTTTGTCAATGGACACAGCAGTCGGATTTAGGAGCGAGCATGCATGGGTGCCCCCAGGTAAAGCAACTTTCTCTGGGGGCACTCGATGAAGAGGAGGGGCCAGGAGCGCCGGGGGCCCCAGAAAAAGAGGATCGGGGCTGCTCTGTGCAAAACCATTACATAGAGCAGGTAAGTATAGGTATGTTTGTTATTGTTATTTTTTTTTTAAACAAAGCTTTATAACCACTGTAAGGCTAAGTTCACCTTTTCAAGAAAACTGCAGCTTTGAACAGTTTTGGTTAATGCAATTGCCATTTGTGCACCTCCCATAGCATGGCCGAAAAACTCCCATAGTTAGCATTACCCTGCATCCTGCCTTGTCACTAGGATGCTCCAGTCATTGAGCAGTTTTTCTGGCCAAGTTATGGCAGCCAGGGGGTCTTTGTTAAGTTGACTGTCAGCTTTCTGGTGGAAGAGATTCAGGTGGTTGTAAGACCCCATTCAAAATTGAGTGTGTTTCTGCTTGTTTCCCTACACTTGTGACCTGACCATGCAGAGTCGCTTTCTTTCTATCTGTTCCTGTTCACACCCAGTTATGTCACACTCTATGTCCTATGCTCAGAAAAATACCAGAGCTTTGTTTGAGTGTATTCAGGTGTTTTTGGTCTTCAGTGAGTGCTCCTGTAAACATGCTTTTTCACCTGAAGAACTCCTCTCCTCCTGTAGAACTCCTCTCCTCCCCTTGCCCTGCCCAAGAAACAAATTCCTGAAGCTTGACGTGCAAAAACAGCTGTAATTTGCCTGAATAAAATTCTTAACCACTAGGAATACGCTCTGCTCAGGTATGAATGCAGACTAAAGCCACCTAATGACTTCCACTTAATGACCTTCACACCACCAGTAAGGTACCACCCCTGCCATGTATCCTGGGCACCACTTACACTTACCCTCTGCTGGCCTAAGACAGGCATAGTGGGTGTCAACGGTAAGAGCAGATGGTGAGGATTTTGTCAATCCAGGGTTTAGCTTTGTCATTTCCTGGTTGCTGTGGAAGGGAAAGAGCTAATTAAGCAATATATGTGCTTGATCAGCTTCTTTGGGGTCCAGAGGTGACATTAGGAATTTAATAGACTCTTGATGTCTATTTAAATTCCCAGTTCAGGAAATGTAAAAACCCACACCACAAGGGTTAAAGCGGGCCATAGATAGTTTGAAAATGTCTGGTTCAGCAAGGACTGGCCAAGAGTCAAACCATGTATGGGCAGGCTGATTGTACCCAAGTTGATCAATGGGTACAACCAGTGGATTTTTCATGTGATTATTGCCAGTGGCTATAGCCACTACCAATAATCACTAATAATAACTCAGTGGGAGGGATTCCCCCATCAACACTAAGGCTGGGTTCACACTTATCCGACTTGGATGTGGGTTTCCCCGCATCCAATTCACATGACAGGAGAGTGTGTCCGGTTCTCAATGGAGCCAGATTATACACCTCCGGGGCAGCTGCAGTCCGGATTTGGAAAGGATCCTGTGCGTCTTTGGCTCCGAATCAGGTGCGAATTCAGGCAGAAATTTGGATCTGATTTGCACCTGAATCGGTGAACAGGGACGCACCGGACCCCCTGCTGTGAGCCGAGGCTGCAGCAAGTGTGAACCCAGCCTTACTGTGTTGATGGGGAAATCAAGCGATTTTCTTGGTTGGGGGAAGGGAAAGGGATCACCGCTCCAGGTGGAAATGTGGATAAAGAACTCTCCTAGGAACTGGAACACCAGGTGTCGGCTAAGCATATAGCAACATGAGGCAAAAAGGAAGTTCTGGACAGCCGCAATCCGGAATATAGCCTTTATTAGTAAAAAGTCCAACAGATACAAGCCACAGCAAAAAATGGGACAAACGAGCTGACGCGTTTCACACTTAATTGCTTAGTCATAGTCGTCAGATCGTTTGTCCCATTTTTTGCTGTGGCTTGTATCTGTTGGACTTTTTACTAATAAAGGCTATATTCCGGAGTGTGGCTGTCCAAAACTTCCTTTTTGCCTCATGTCGATTTTCTTGGTTGCAGGGAAAAAAAAATCGCTCCATCTATGGCCAGATTAACTGCAAAGGATCGGGTAAGTAAATCTTATTTTTGTTCCCCCAGAACAAAACAAGCAAAACAAGCATTCAGTGCAGGCACAGCCCTGCTGCAAGGGATAATTGCCTTAGTTGCCAGTAGTGGCGCTGTAAGTAAAAGCTGTCATGTCCTTTCTGCTATTACATGAGGACTATTAGCAAATCTTCCTAACAGGAACACAGAAAGCAATAAAAGTCTGATGGGGGCTCTAACCCCTCGCCACTCTTTCCAATTTTAAATCAATAAAAAATTCTCTTTGGTTATACTTTAAGCAAAATATACTGTAGCTGTCAATCACTTTGCAATTGAATATGCTAAGATTTATGAATTCTAATCTCCAGGCATAAAAAGCAGTTGTATATTTGGTAACCACTTAATACCACCTTCCAGTGGTCCCTATAAGTGGAATTTAAAGCCTGGGAGGTGGTGTGGCTTCTGTATTGGCTCTCACTTGGGTCACATTATCGGGAGCCCATCCCGCTGGCTCCTGATCAGAAGCCTTGACCGAAACCTGTTGGTGACAGTTCTTTCAGTGTGCTGGGAACATGCAGAGAGCGAGCTTTCATAACACAAAGCTTATGTCACTGTGAATACATAGGTACAGCAGCAGGTAATTAAAGCCCACCCTCTACATTTGTGCTCCTACATGAAACTATAATTGTACATGCGGCTGTTCAGAGCACCGCACACACAGGCAGCGCGAGAGGGACACAGAGTAAAGGAATCTCCCCCTCCACAGCGGTGAATGACAGCGACACTGTTTCCTTCTTGCACTACCTGTGCATGCGGCACTCAGCAAGTTCACATTGCATGACTCCATATCAACTTTCTTTGCAAACATTCTGCAAGTCTGCTGCAAGTTCTGGTTCAGTTATGTTTTACAATAGTCATCCCACCACAGGGGTCATTGTGACTCGCAGAGCTCTTGCTGTAGACTCATCACTGCAACTTGCAGGGACTTGCCACGCAAATTTGCTGCAAATTGGGAAAGTGTCAACTAGAACTTGTGCTTCAAGTGATTTGCAAGTGTAAGGCCCCTTTCACACTGGGGCGGTGGGTGCGTCGACGGTAAAGAGCCGCTATTTTTAGCGGCGCTTTACCGTCAATTTTGCCGCACTATTCGGCCGCTAGCGGGGAGCTTTTACCCCCGCTAGCGGCCGAGAAAGGGTTAATACCACCGCAAAGCGCTGCTGCAGCAGCGCTATGCTGGCGTTATAGCCGCGCTGCCCCATTGATTTCAATGGGCAGGAGTGGTGTAGGAGTGGTGTATACACCGCTCTTTCACCACTCCAAAGATGCTGCTTGCAGGAGTTTTTTTAACGTCCTGCAAGCGCACCGCTCCAGTGAAAGCACTCAGGTTTTTACACTGGAGAGGCAGGAGCGGCGCTTTAGAGTGCCTCAGTGTGAAAGGGGTCTAAAACTTTCCAGTGGAAATATGCAGAAGGTTAACAGACTTACAATTCAACACTGCCACAAATTTGTGGCATGTCATCCTTGTTATCTGGGTCCATAGGTCTTGGTAGCAGTGTGGACAGTTTCATAAGAAAACTTAGAGGTGGAATTTTTTTTTTTTAAACAGAAAATACATGTAGATTATTACTGTAGTAGGAGATTTATGATTTTTGTTCTGACACCCCTCACCTAGACACAAAGTGAGGGGAAAATCCTTCATGGAGTACACAATAAAATCAGAGGATTTAGGCCTCCATCAATCTAAAAAAATCTTTTTTGAGAAAATGTGATTTTATTACGGCCTGTATGTTTGGGCAGGATGTTCCCTTACTTCCTGTTTGTCTCACACCCATCATGTGGTCAGGAAGTGATGACATTTTCCCTAATTTTCTGTTCTGCCTGACACCCATCAAATTGACTGATGTTTTAAAGTGGTTGTAAACCAGTGTTTATTTTAGTCTTAGGACTAAAGTGGCATTTTAGTTTTAGTCCCATTTTAGTCTTCTGCAATTGTTTTAGTTTTAGTCGTATTTAGTCCACTAAATCTCCAGTACATTTTTGTCGACTAAAATCTCCAGTACATTTCAGTAATTGCAATTTCGTTTTTAAGTCATAGTCTTTTGACTAAAATGGCATTTTAGTTTTAGTCTCATTTTAGTCTTTTGACTAAAATGGCTTTTAGTTTTAGTCGTATTTTAGTCATCTCAATTGTTTTAGTTTTAGCCGTATTTTAGTAGACTAAAATAGTATTCATTTAGTCGACTAAAATGTTTTAGTCATTTTAGTCGCTAAAGTGTTTTAGTCGACTAAATTAACACTGCTGTAAACCCTCCAATACAACTTTATCTCTTAGTAATCTACATAGCACAGGCAGCTGGTCGCTGCCTGTGAAAGTGTTCTCACTGTGTTCGTTTCCATAGAAATCGCCATGCAATCAAAAGTGACGTCAGGCGCGATTGCGCAGTAGGTAATTTCATTAACGGCACACTTAGTGTGCCGCTTCGATCTCCCCTGCATGCCGGGACATTAGGATTGACGAGCTTCCTCTCAGAATGGCACAGAGGGAGTCTCGCGATGCTGCTCTGATTATCTCCTCTTGCTTCTCCCCCTTGTGACTGTGTAAGACGTCACACGGGGGAGGGAACCAGAGCAGCACAGAATGTGATTTGCTGTGATTAATGGCTTAGCTTGGTTGCCGTAGTAACGGCAATCAAGATAGAGGCTTGGCTTAGGCTTGGACAGGAAAACAAAGTAAGGGCGGAAATGACGCCCACAAAAGATTCATCAAGCAGTAGTAACGATGACGCGGTCAATACCAGGAAGTCACAAAATTTAAAAAAGGGGAAATAAGGTATTTTAAAACCTCTTTTTTTGTCATATTTAAATGTGTATGGCTTACTAATACATTGCAGGATCATTATATTAAAAAAATAAGAAAAAACATACAGGGTTTACTCCCTCTTTAAACTCATCGCAATCTACAGCAAAGTTTTGGCTAATGTTGAGCTTTAAAGTCTGGATGCAGCCAAAATTACAAACAGGAAATAGGCACAAAGGACATAACTTATAGTTAGTAGGATGTGTCCCTTGTGTTGATTCCTCTTCTGTTAGTGAAAATCCTCCTCTGTCCTGTCCCCCCTCTACTAGCACCCTAATCTTCTGGTGTGGCGGAGAGTTAATACAACTACAAGCTTCAAGAAAGCCTGACTATGCCTACCCTTTCCACCTAGCTGCTACCTGTATAGACTGGATCACGGCAGGGGGGGCAGGACAGAGGAAGATTTTCACTTACAAAAGAAGAATCAGCACAAGGGACACGTCCAACTGACTGTAAATTATGTCCCTTGTGCTGACGTGCCGTGGCAAACTCATCTGGAAGTTTGGCCCCCCTCTTCCTACCCCCACCAACGGGCCATTCATAAAGCGCACCGCACTTCTTGCATGTGCAGCAGGGAACCGGCTGTGAAGCCGCAAGGCTTCACTGCCATTTTTCTTTACCCGAGATGGTGGTGGCAGCACCCGAGAGACGATTGAAAAATCGGCTCAGGTGAAGACACCACTGGATTTGTGGACAGGTAAGTGTCGTAATATTAAAAGTCAGGGGCTACAGTATTTGTAGCTGCTGACTTTTTTTTCTGAGGGACCCTGGCACTCCGCTTTAAGCATTACAAGCCCAGGGCTCCAGGCTTCTGATAGTGTCAGCTACCTAGCTCCCTACCTATCGTGTCTTGCTTATAGTTACCCTGAGAGAGTGTGGAGACAGGGAGGTGCATGAGTGCCGAAGTAGCTGGCTGGTGAAGTCCGATCTTAGGTGGATGAAGCTGGGTGTTACAGTCCTAGGAACAGGATACTGAAACAGCTTGGCACCAGAATATGAGATGGTAGCAGACAGGGAAAAATGGCAGCCAGGTAACAAGGGACAGAGTCAGCAGGCAGAGCAAGCCCAGGAAGCAGGCCAAGGTTGGTAACAGCCAGGCAGCGCAGTAAAGAATCAGCAGGCAACGACAAGTCCAGTAAACAGGTGAAGGTCAGAGAGATCAGGTGAACAAGGTTAATGCAGGAGCAAAGTCAGAGTCCACGAGAAAGCCGGGTCATACACAGGTAAGCAGGTTCAATGGATTAGGTCACAGGAATACAGGTACAAGTTGAAGATCATTTAACAACTGCTCAGGGTGACAGGCCATGCAACTGGGCACCAAGTATGCACGCTAATTCATATGCGTGTATGTATTCAAGTGTGCACTTGAATGCAAGCACAATGAACAGGCATAGTACATCTTTGCCTAGAAATACTAGCATGTGAACAATGCACATGCACACTAATATGAGCGTAAGCCCGCACTGGTCTACAGGTGCACTGGGAAAGGTGCAACTTTTTTTTCCTCTTTTAAGTGTTGGAGGCTATCCTATGTGTTCAATGATAAAAAAAAAAAAAAAAACTGCAACTGTATTGAATATTAGGACCTGTTTCAACATTTGTTGGAATCTCACCTCTTGTTGTATACTAACTTGTTGGGTTACATGGTCTAGGATGTATGCTTTAAAGAACCTACAGGCTACTGTTAGACGTAGTGCAGGCAGAAATACTGTAAAACCTTTTGGCATCTATTGCAGTTGTCTGTTACCTAGGAATGTTTTACAGTAGTTGCTGGAAAGCCCAAAGCTACTGTATATGCACTTTTATATGGATTGATGGTGTAGAAGAGTCTCAAATAGGCAAGGGGGAGGGCTATCTACGTAGGAAACAAATATTCTCATTCTGTCATTGTTCAGTCTATATCTAATCATCATGATGTAGTCATACCTCCATGCCCTTGCTTCAGGCATCAGATATGCTATGTTAATACTACACATTTCATCCTATTGTTGCATGGCTAAGAAACTGCAAATTCTGAATTCCTCAAATGTTTATCTAGTTGCTACAAGTCCTCCAGTTATTCCTGAATCGTTGTTCTTTTCTAATATACCATATTTTTTGATGATGGATTTTTTTTTTTTTTTTTTTTTTTTTTACTGTTGGAGAAAACGATATTCCTTACTGAAGTATACAATGTTTCAAGGTCGTTCTAATGACCAAGAAAAGATAAGCTGCAGGAGTAGTGTGTTTGCAGTTCCTATGATCCAAGTTTATGAATTACCTGCATGTATGCTGTTAGACTGCATTCACACATGGTCGCGGGCGGAAATGCCACGATTCCGTACCGCAATTTTAAGTCGCTGCAAAATGCAAGACGCTTTTGGGATGCCATTATTTCTAATGGCACCCGTGTTTTGCAGCCATTTTAAATCGTGGGGCAGAATTGCGGCGATTCCGCCCGCATTAATGTGTGAATGCACAGACTGCAATCGTGAATCTCTCATTGTACGGTATACTCATTTTTAGATAACAATGCTGCTAACATTTATTTGGGTCCCTCGTTCATATTTTAAGAAAATTGAAGGTCTTTTCAGTTCCTTCCTATGGCCCTCATCACAACCTAGAAAACAAATACGTACACTTAAATAGCCCTTGGGCCGGGGCCACCTTGTCTTACCTGACTTATAAAAATATCTTCTAGCTGGACAAATGGTATTTGCACGCCTATGGTTGCTCAAGGATGACAGCAACGAGGCCCCTGGTTATAGAGGCATCCCTTATGGAATCATATGAGGGACTTCACCACCTAGTTTATAGGGATCCTCATGCAGCTATGCCCTTAATGGGATCCATGAGAGCCAAGCTTGGTACTAAGGCCTGTCCCTCTTAGTACTACATCCCACCCCTGGGCCCAATAAAAACTGCCAGCTATAGCATGCAGAGGAGCGGCTCAGCACAACTGTTAGTTAAATCTGTCAAGGTAAAAAAAAAAAAAAAAAAAAATTTGGTACATTTACGTAATACATGCAGATTTTTTCATGTTTTATCCCTTTAAGTACAAAAGAAAATAACTGTTGATGTGCCAGAAATATAGCGTGCTGTTTCCTTCCTCTTTGACATGACAACACATTGTATTTGTGGCTTTGAATTCTAAAGCATGTGTTGTCAGTTTTGCCCTATAAAAATAAACAGGTATATTTAACATTTATACAGAACACATTCAATGGGCATAAAGACCACATAAAGGGATGCCTGGGCTAGGCGGGAAGGGATTAAAGCAGATTCTCTAAAAATGGCAGCTACTGAATTTCATGATTGTCTGCAAAGTTGAAGGACTGCTTCCATAATAAAAATTTCGAGTTATTAATTCCTTTTTATTTTTTTCATTTTTTTTTTGGAAAATGTTTATTATTCCCCATTTAAATGCAAACTAAGTTGCACAGAAAAAGTGTCTGGGGGTCTTGAAAAACTGACTGGAGGGCTTACAACAGTCAACCTTTATTCACAAAGTAAAAAAATGTAAAAGGAAATCTGATAATAGCATATAAAATCAAGATTTGCAAATGCGTATTTGCAGTGTTTTCCTTTTCCATAAATTATTTTTTAATCACTTGCAATATGCCTTTGAACTTTCTAGAAAATCTGACTGCTCCCAATTCAAATTAGCGACCTATATTTTATTTATCGTGAAACAGACCATAGCGAAAGCTTGGAAAAAGCAATTTGTCAGCTTTTTTGAAGTTCGTCGCCTATTCGATGTGTTTTTATCCACAAATAACTCACCAGTATTCTTTCAGATATCCATAAGAAATTCTTTGTCAGCTTTATTGAAGTACATTGCCAAGTCGATATATTTTTATCTACAAATAATTCACCAGTATTCTTTCAGACATCCATAAGAAATTCTTTGTGGTATGATCTCTTTGTGGTACAATACACCCACCCCTCACTGCCAGTGGAGAGCAGCTCTTCCCTATAGGTGTGGAGCTCCAGAGTCTCCACTTGGGTGTCCCCAATGCCCCATCACCCCTGCCCCTCCACATTCTTGACTTTGGTTTCTACTCCCACTTATCTACCGTGTTTATCGGCGTATAACACAGACTTTTTTCCCCTTAAAATCAGGGGGAAATCGTGGGTGCGTGTTATACGCCGATCCCCCGCCCATTGTGAGCCTTTTGGCGGCTCTCGGCCATTCTCTGCGGCTTTCGGCCGCTGTCGGCCATTCTTGCCGGCTCTCGCAGTCCAGCATGAGCCGCCAAGAGCCACCAAGTGTGCCCGAGTGCATCCGAAAGCCGGCGAGGACGGCCGAAAGCCGCCGAGAGCCGCCGTGAATGGGCAAGAGCAGCCGAAAGTGGTGAGAGCCGCCGAGAGAGGCCGAGAACGGCCGAAAGCCACCGAGAGCCGCCGGGGACGGCGGCACCATTTTTAAGCGGCAGATGTCTGTAAATGACACAGGGCAAGGCTACAGATGGACACTGACAAGGCTGCAATGGGGGACAATGCTACAGATGGACACTGACAAGGCTGCAATGGGGGACAATGCTACTGATGGACACTGACAAGCCTGCAGATGGACACTGATGAGACTGCATTGATGGGCATTTAAATGTAAGTTTTTTTCCTTAAAATTCCCTCCTAAACTTGGGGTGTGTGTTATACGCCGGTGTGTGTTATACGCTGATAAATACGGTATATATTTCCCTCTTCTTCTTTTACTTTTTCCACTTATTCCTATAAATTCTTTTTTCATGCTTTCTTATAGCCTTTTACAAAGGGGATTTTTCCACAAACTCAACGTCCTCTCCCCACTTTTTGAAAAGACTCTGTCCCCAAATTGGAATCTAGCGTTATAATCTGGCAAGTTTGTAGCAGTTCCCCCATAGGGGCTGCTGAGTGATGTGGCCCACCTGTCACCCTACCCAGCCCGGCATTTACTTCCCAGACAATCCAAGACAATGAACAGTCCGTTGCTTTGTTTTTGTTATTTTTATTGAGTGAATTTAACTTGGATGGGGTGTGGAAAATATGGGATGCCCAGTGAAATAATAGCAAAGTTGCTAAGGATAACTATGTACACTCTCTGTACACTTCTCCAGACTCCTCCAGCACAACTCTTCACTTCCTATCTTGTGGTTTCAGGAACAGCTAGCACATGGTGGTTAGGCCTGACACTGGCTCAGCCAGGCCTTAGCAATAGCCTTTTGGAGGCAGGGACCGCAGGCCCCTATAATGTAGCAGAAATGTAGAAAGTCTCTTTAGTGCTAGCTGTCCTATTGGTGGGCTACTGCTCCCAGTCAGTCCTCTTCAGGCCCTGCCAGCCCTCCTGGCTGCAGCTGCTCGACTTCACTGCCTATGACATTGCAATCCTCCCTACTGGCTCCACACCCAGCTCTGACTGTTTCATCTCAGTCCTCTCTGGCATGCCTCTCCAGTCCTCCTGACTGCACATGCCACTCACCAGCCCTCCTGGCTGCAACCGGTGGTTCCCTCTTGAAGACTTGCCCGGCAGTACTAGCTCCCGCTGTCCTCTCTGACTTCTCCTGTGCCTCCTGTCCAGATCCTTCATGCTTTCTTAAAGGACTCCGTCCTGCACACGAGTCCCAGGTCACCCCCCTCAGACTGGGGAGTTTCCTCAAAGGCCCCGACAGCTTAGTACTCCATCCTTAGTTCTTCCACCCGACAACTCCTCCCCAGCTGGGCCGACCCTGGGTATTTCAAGGAGGCCTGCCAATCCTAGTTGGGGATTGGTCAGGGCTCCCTGAGACACCCCAGGCAGCTCCACCTCTTTTCCCAATCCTCTTCTTGTAGAATCCTCTAGAAGGATTCCACTCCCAGCCCACACAGATCAAAAGAAAAGGCCAGCCTAAATTTGCCTGTACTACAAAAATCCTAACTTCTACCACCTACCTGGGTAGAGGGTGCTACAAGTTCTTTACCAGTTACCTGACTCAGTATCTAATATCTCTAGGCCATTTCTATACCATTGTCTCATCGACAGGTGAATCTGTAAGTTTTTGATGTTTTAATATAAACTTATGCTACTGGCAACTAATTGTACATTGTTAGCAGCTGCATGTTATTCTAAACAACTGCTTGTACCTTGTTATTCTTTAATAAAAATATATCAAAAGTAAGAATGTGACTACTTTAGGAGAGTCAGTTTCCTAGCACAGCCCCATCATAGCCTTCTCTTCTTCTGGGAGTGTCTTATTACTCCTTCTAGTCTAGCTTCTCTTATAATCACTTGAGTGTAAGGCCTGGTTCACACCTATGCATTTTTAGTACGTTTTCAGTTTTGCAGAAACACACTACAGTCCATTTAACATGGTTTCCTATGGGTCACATTCACATCTGTGCATTTTATGGAAAGGGTCAGGGACCGCTAGGTTGTGTTTTTTGTTCCATAGACTTCAATGGATCAAAAACGTGTATTGAAAAACTCAAAATGCACCTGGAGTCTGCAAACAACAACCTCCATAGGTGTGAATCAGGCCTGAGGCATTTTTAGTGCTTTTTGCATTTTGCAGATTTGCACTACAGTCCATTTAACATTGTTTCCTACGTAACACGTTCTGTAGTGCAAATCTGCAAAATACAAAAAGCACTAAAGATGCATAGGTGTGAATCAGGCCTTAGGCTCCATTCACACTAGCGCGGTTTTTGATGCATTTTGCAGAAATGCATGGGAATTTTTTAACATAGGTTCCTATGGAACATGTTCACATCAATGCCTTTTTGTACCTCTGCGTTTTTGGAAAGGGTCGGGGACTTTTTTTCATGCAAAATGCAGCGTTTTGCATGTAATAGAATTCAATGGACCAGCATCAAAAACGCAAGCGTTTTTGCAGCGTTTTTACAGCGTTTTTGCAGCGTTTTTGATGTGTTTTGCGTTTTTGCCGTTTTTTTTTTTTAGACTGTATACAGTCTAAAAAAAACTGTAAAAAAAAAAAACACAAAATGCGTCAAAAATGCAGCGAAAACGCTGCTCAAAAACGTGGCAAGCATCACAAAAAAAACTCCAAAAACCCTCAAAAGCAACATGCATAGATGTGAATCAAGTCTTAGGCTCGATTCACATCTATGCATGTTGCTTTTGAGCATTTCTGCAGTGTTTTTTGTGGTGCTTGCCGCGTTTTTAAGCAGCGTTTTTACAGCGTTCTTGCTGCATTTTTGCCGCGTTTTGCGTTTTTTTTTTTACAGTTTTTTTTAGACTGTATACAGTCTAAAAAAAAAAAAAAAAACGCCAAAAATGCAAAACGCGTCAAAAACGCTGTAAAAACGCTGTACTTGCATTTTTGATGCTGGTCCATTGAATTCTATTACATGCAAAACGCTGCATTTTGCATGAAAAAAAGTCCCTGACCCTTTCCAAAAACACAGAGGTACAGAAATGCATTGATGTGAACATGTTCCATAGGAACCCATGTTAAAAAATTCCCATGCATTTCTGCAAAATGCATCAAAAAACACGTTAGTGTGAATGGAGCCTTAGGCTTTATTTCTCTCTGTTTTCACCTGGTGATCTGGCCAGTAACACACTTCCTGTATTAGATTGCCTCCACTGTGGATGAAGGAGCACCCGGCAGATCAGGAAAGGGAGGGGACGAGCGAGTTCCCCCCCTCCTGAACCATACCAGGCTGCATGCCCTCAACATAGGAGGGTGGGTGCCCCCTTGTAATGTCACAGACCCATAATGCTCCAGGCGGTGACATCACAAGGGGGTTGGGCCTCCAGATGATGTCATCCGATGGCCACGCCCCCATCGTTATCTAAGACATGCTTGACTTTGGCGCGGACAGATCAGCGGGAAGCAGCATGGGAGGAGGGTCGTCGGCCGGAGCGACGGCAGAGGAAGAAGAACACCAGACAAAGAAGACAGGAGAAAGAAGAAGAGTGGAAGAAGAAGCGGGAGAAGGAGATGCCCGGAGGAGAAAGATGTGGGAGAAGATGGAGAAAGACCGGAGGAAGAAGAAGAAGATATTTTTAATAAAAGACTTGTCAAAAAATGTCTACTGTATTTTTTCACCCTACACTACTTTTTTTTGGTGAATGTGTAGGGGTACAATGTACCCCATACTCATTCACATGGGGGGGAGACTGGGATCTGGGCCCCCCCTGTTAAAGGGGGGCTTCCAGATTCCTATAAGCCCCCGCCTGCAGACCCCGACAACCACCAGGCAAGGGTTATCGAGAAGAGGCCCTTGTCCCCATCAATATGGGGGCAAGTTGCTTTGGGGTGGGGGCGCAGAGCCCTCCCTGCCCCAAAGCTCCCACCCCCCATGTTGAGAGCATGCAGCCTGGTATGGTTCAGGAGAGGGGGGGCTGCTCGCTCGTTCCCTCCCTTTCCTGACCTGCTGGGCTGCATGCTCGGATAAGGGTCTGGTATGGATTTTGGGGGAGACCCCACACTGTTTTTTTTTCACAATTTTTTTTAGCCGGCAATTCTTTTTTTTACATTCAGTGGGGAAGTCTGCTGACAGCTGATGACTCATCGGTTGTTAAGGATGCGACAGCCGGCTTCCCAGCCCCCTCCTTAGCAACCAGCTATATACAGTGTAAAAAAAAATGCAAATTGCGGCAAAATCTCTGTAAAATCGCGGTAAAAACGCGTGTCCAAAAACGTGGCAAGCGCCGCAAAAAGCACTGCAGAAACGCTCAAAAGCAACATGCATAGATGCGAATCAAGCCTAAGGGCACACACTTGAGTGTGAGTTCAATATTTAAAATACGTATAAAGCTTCATGAGCAATATTTAGTAACCCAATTGTACTAATAAAATACGCTTGATGTCTTGTTTGCATTACTGCTATGTGAGCTGCAACATGAAAGACTTTTTTAGTAGCATGGCCAAGGTATTTCTCTCCCACAATCACACAACAGTATGTAGCAGAAACTATTAGCAATTAATCCCCTCCATAGACTTGAATTGGAGCAGGAGATTATTCACTCAACAATCACTCATGGAAGATTTTTTGCTAGATTTTTCCCATTCAAGCATACTCCTGCAACTTTAATCTCATAAATCTAATCTAACAAACACCCAGCAATCTCCCGTACTTGCACAATAGAACAATTTTTTTTTACCACTAGGAGATTTTTAAATCTCAAGATTAAAAATCACCCGAGCCTAAGCTATGCTCGCTGCATCTGTTAAAATGAATGGCCTGGTGATCGAGTTTATGAACCTTGAGAAATCAGGCCAAAGAATTTCTTCTTGTGAGGAATTATGTGCACTGAAATTGTGTGATGCTTCTGTAGTATTAAACACAAAGGAATTTTCCAGTTTTATGAAGTAATGTCTTTTACACATTGTTGGGTATATTCATTCACAGGTGCTGCCTAGGACTGCTGATGTGTTTAATCTTGCACAGTTTATAGAATAAACGCATAGCGCATAGAACTGCATACATCTGAATACATGTGCAGAGGGCTGCAGACGCGTGTATAGGATTATTCAGATTCTTGTACACTAGCCTGGTAGTCTCCACACTATGGCCTGATGACCAGATGGGGCCCTTTGCTTGCCTTTAGCTAGCCCTTGGGGTCGTATTCCTCCAAAAGACACAACTGATGGATCTCTATTCCTTCCACTGATACAAACAATAGGGCACACTTTTTTCCATTGAAACAAATGAAGGGGCATTTTCTGCTCCCAATGGCCACAGACAATCTAGCATCCCCTAAAGCCTGAGAGACCCTTTGCTTAGAAAGCTTGGAGTTCACTTCACTAGCCTATCCTATTTAGTCCTAAAGCATAGGACTGTATACATTTTCAATCCTGTGAACTGCTTTTATAGTGGGCAGGATGACACTGTATATGTGTGCCATCCTGTGCCTGGCATTTTCACTGTTGCTAGTGTAGGTACATTTACTTTGGCTCCCATGTAGGCATGGGAGTCAAAGTCTTCAGTCTTCTGGAACTCTCTGGATATTTCCAGAACATAGTGGGTGGAGGGACAGAGGCTGCAGCCTGACTATTTATGGGGTTTCCACCAATCCCTGGGGAGGCGAGGTCCAAAAGTTGGGGCTATAGCCTATAAATACTCAGAAGCCTGGCAGTCTGGAGGAGACCCCTGTACTGGGGGCTCTGCCCCTGGGGCAGAAGAAAAAGGAGCAGGAGCAGAGAGAAAAGGAATCCTCCAAGACATCACTCAGCTAACTTAGCTGCAGACTTCAAGCCAAGCCAGGAACAGCCTGCCCAGCATAGAGGCCAGGGCAGCAGCTTTCTGGATTTAAGAAACAATTTAAAGGGGAGTACAAACCAGCATCACACCCAAAGCCACAGAGAAGACAGTGTATTGCAATACCGCACATGTCTGAGACCTAGGGGACAGCCGGAGTGCAGTGCCAGGAGCACCCCAATATCTCTACTTTGGGCCTAGAACAGCCAGGTGCTATGCAATACAGCCAGGTGCTGTTTCTTGAACATTGACTCAGTCCAATTTGTTTCCTTACTGTGTGAGCTGCATCATTACTCCTACTAGTGTGCAGCATACTTCAATTGGACTTTAACAGCCAGAGACTTTAGCAGTTCCTCAACCGTTTGTTTGGAGTTTACAAATGCTGTCAGTTTTGGGCATCCCATGTATCCTAATCCTTATCCAAGTTCAACGTTCCCTAAATAAACAACCTAAACTAAAACCCCTAGACTGTTTTCTTGAGCCAATTGGAGAGTGTTGAAGATTCCTGTTGCCAGTGGGTGCTGTTGACTATGTTCCCTCACATGGTATGTGTAAAGGTGCAGAGTGTGCAGTTTGGAGCTGTCTGTTTTAATTAAATGCAAGCCAAACTAATAAGTGTGTGCACCATAGGAGTAAATGCTTCAACACTTTGACACATATTGACCTACACTGACACATATTCGCAGAAAATGCAGTCATTTGCATGTTAAGTTGTGTCTCCAATTTGACACATTTCAAGGAACCTAATACAATCTCCTGTTTGCATGTTCTTTTTTGCATATGTAGTAAGGTGTGTGTATTGCAATGACTGGCAATGTTCTACCTGTACATGTTCATTGGCAGCATGTACAGTTTGGTAGTTGTGAACTGACTTGCTCTTTGGGCTACACATTCTACATTGATGGTAGTATTCTGTCATTACATAAAAACAATACATGTAGCCAACAGGAGTTCTAGAGGATGTTATACAGAGAACAATCCACGTTTTTGAAGGATATCATATGGCCCAGGTTGCCTTTTGCTGGCTATATAAATTGCACAGGTATCCTTATGAACATGATACGGTCAAGTCTGTGTCTCTGTCCAGAAAGCTTTTAATAGCAATATCTTTATCCGGACTTTGGATGGTTGCCAGCATTGCATTACAGTGATTGTCTTGAACACATCTAAGTAGATTTATGATGTCAGAGGTAAATTATTCTTGCACATTACTGTATTGCTTGCTTGGACTGGATTTTATTGTATTATCTTAGCTAGTATTAAAAGACTGTTCAGGACAAGGGATTTGCTAAAACAGTTCATATAGAAATCATAACAATACAATAGCATGAAGGCTAAAACTGATTTTGTATGTTTGCTTCGTGGTCAGCAATTTAAGAAATTAGGTGGACAGTATTACAATATAATTTAATCAAATACTGCCTGTAATAATGTTGTGTGACAGATAATGAAGCACCACATTCAAACAATAACCTGAAGGATAGTTGTATTGGATGCATTTCCCTGCAGGACAAGGACTAGTGCACACAGGCTTTTGAGAATAATTATAGTCAGTTTGTGCTTTGCTTTTATTCTTCTGTACATGTCAATGTGAAATCATTCCAAATTCCATGGAATACACATGGCAAACACATAATAAATACTCATGTACACAAACCATGAATGGGCAGATGGGGAAATGTTAATCACACTGTAGGCCTTCTCCAACAGCCCCAGGCCAAGCCTTCTCAGATGGGGAGTTGATTAGTGGGGAGTAATTTTTGATCACTTTTATCCCCCACTCCCTTCCCAATATACTGCAGTGCTGGAGGTGTCATTAAAGTATAATACCCCTGATATGAACATGCATGTTTCCACAGCATACATGAAATATTTCCGACGGAACCAATTCCTATCGGGAAAAACCACTCATCTATATGCTGTTCCGATGGACCAAAAACGAGATGGAAGCTATTGGCTATGAAATTTCTTTTTCTAGTCACGTCGCACGTGCTGTACATCACCGAGTGCTAGACGGTTGGACTTTGGTCGGACTTTGGGTTGACCGTGTGTAGGCAAGACTGCTTGAATGGAATTCCGTCGGAGTTCCGTCGGAGAAACCTTCGGTGTTCATTCCGACGGCAAAACCAGTCATGTGTACACAGCATAAGTGTCACTTTTGTCTGCTGCTTTGTTCCCCAGCATTCCTTCAGCATGAATTACCTCTGACAAGTTTTCCTGACACCAAGAGCAAAAAGGTGACAGTGGAGGGACCTCCAGCTAATTGACAGTCTCAGCTCTGTTCCTGTGTGCTGTGTGAAGGAGGAAGTGTCCCTTCCCTCCAATCAGCTCTCATAGCTCTCCTCACTGAGCCCTGCAGATTGTGACTGTAGCTCTCCACCCCCTTTTTTTCTGACCGCTCAGACAAGCTTTAAAATTCAGCACTTTGATCGGATGTAAAGAAGAGAAGCCTGCAGATAGACATGCACAACTTTTGTAGGGAGATTTGTTTCATCTCTGTGTATCACCTGAGGCCAGTCACTTCACTAGGTATATGTAATGCCCTGTACACACGACCGGTTTTGCCGTCAGAATAAACTCTGAAGGTTTTTACAACGGAGTTCTGACGGAATTCCGCTCAAGCTGTCTTGCATACACACTGTCACACCACATTCCGACCGTCCAGAACGTGGTGACGTACAACACGTACGATGGGTCTAGAAAAGGGAAGTTCAATAGCCAGTAGCCAATAGCTTCCATCTCGTACTTGCTTCAGAGCATGGGTCGTTTTTGGTGTGTCGGAACAGACGAGTGTTTTTTACGATAGTAATTTGTTCCGACGGAAAAATATAGAACATGTTCTCTATCTAAGTCAGTCTGAATTTTCGACAGAAAAAGTGGGGCATACACACGGTCAGAATATACGATGAAAAGCTCCCATCGGAATCTTTCTGTCGGAAATGATGCTTGTGTGTACGCGGCATAAGAGTTTACAACCACTTTAATGAATCCACAGTGTCCTTAAGCACGGTAAGCTGTCAAGTTATAAAGACTTAGTAGACAGTGGTGGAAAGATGTTGCTATGAACACCCGGATAATGTGCTACCTAAAACAGGCATAAGATATAATAGGAAGGTCAATATGCCATGGAAGGCATCAATAAATTGTAGTCACAGAACAGAGTAATAATAAATAGGAACTTTTATTTAAATTAATTTGTTCTGTGTCAGCGAGTCTGTAGGCTGGGAAGACGGCCTTCAATTTTCCATTTGGTAACAATTTATGTCTCCTGTAGACTAAATTTCCTGAGCAGTTTCCTTATAAAATAATATACAGAACAGAGAACACGATGGGCTAATCAAGAAGGAGACAGCAATACAATTGCTTTCTTTCAGTTCTAATTCAGCTGTGGTAAGTAGTATAGACAATTATATATAGTTTTTTTTTTAATATAATGTCCATTAATAGATTGTTTGTATCTGCTCACCTGTCTGTAACATATTCCTCACATATACCTCATATCTTAGATGGAAAAGCAGAATATGCAGTCAAAGGTTAACAACCCTCCAGCTGGATAATGAAAAATGCATATACAAAAAATGATCTGTTCAATTTGTAAATGCTTATACTTACACCTTTTACTATTATTTGGAAATCATTTATATGCTGGACAAGATATTTAGTGCAATGTGATGCATTTGAGAGTTAAATAGCAAATTTATTTATGGAGGTATATGCATCAGAAACAAAAGAAGGAAAACATGCCAATCATTAGGAAGGAGGGACTGTCAATAATATTTCTTGGTGCCTATAGAAACCAAACAGAGTCCCCCTGTCAGAACACAACAGCTCAGCAGGGGAGATCACCAAACTAACCTTGCATGGTTAGTGTAGTGGCTCCGACCGGAGCTGACAGTTTTTTTTTTTGTGCAACCCGTTGCACGAAAAAAAAAACTGTAGTATGTAATAGGCTTTAGGGTTAGTATTAGATCTAGGATATACAGGGTTAGTATTAGATCTAGGATATACAGGGTTAGTATTAGATCTAGAATATACAGGGTTAGTATTAGATCTAGGATATACAGGGTTAGTATTAGTGAAGGACACAGGGTAAGGTTTAGGGTAAAGCAATAGAATTTGTCTTAGACCCACTGTTAAACCTAAGCCTGTTACACACATGTCACGATTAGAGGCCAGGCTCGAAGACCAGCAGCTCTAACAGTAGGAGCAGTGCCAGGACAAGCTAATTTAGCGCCCAGGGCAAAGACGCCAAACTGCGCTCCCCCCCCCCCCCCCACACACACACACACACGCACACACACACACACACACATACACAAGATGTATGAGCATCATGTGTTAGCAAAAATACCCCCCTCCAAAAAAAAAAATTAAATTGAGCACTAATTGGCATACTTAGCCCTAAGCATAAATTCACTTTGCAAGCCAAAATTCTCCCCAAACAAATACCCCCCCCCTTCCCAATACAAATCTCTCCCTGCTGAAATCCCCCCTCCCAGCACAAATCTTTTCTCCATCCTCTCTCTAAGCTCAAATCCTCTCTCTTCCCAAATGTTCCCTGCTAGCACAACAAATCCACCATCACCTCTTCTAGCACAACCCCCCCCCCCCAATCCCCCTTCTAGCACAAAACCTCTTCCCCCCATCCCCACAGCACAAATTCCCCCTCTTGGCACAAATCTTCATGCTCTCAGCACTAACCCCCCCTCCTAGAACAAATCTTACCCCTGTCACCCCCCAAATTCCCCCTCTTAGCACAAATCATCCCTACAAGCACAACCCCCCCCCCCCCGTCTCCCTTTGTAACAGCTCCAGGATTTCCCCTCCGAGCACAAATCCCCCCAAAACTATTTTCCAAATCATCTTCATCCCATCCCCCAGCACAAATCACCCCTCCTAGCACATTCCCCCCCCCCCCAATGCTCCTACTAAAAAAAAATCTTATCCTGGCACCCCTCAAATTCCCCATCCCAGCACAACCCCCCAGAATTCCCTTCCCAGCACAATAGCACAAATACACCCCCCTCCCCCATATATTGAACCCACGTAAAAGTAAAAAAGTAATCATTCTATCCCTACTCCCTACAAATACTCTCATTCCTCCCCTTGTGGATCAGATAAGGTACTATCTAGTATCTCAAATAGCTCAGGGAAAAGAGTCGTTGCCACACACAGCAGAGGTCCCAGGTTCAAGTCCAGGCCCTGACACACTATTTGTTTTTTGTTTTTCATTCAACCCAGCGGGCTGAACGAGAAAAAACTGAAGAACTCAGGAGGAGCCACTGTACTAATTACAGTGCTCTGAAAAAGTATTTGCCTCCTTCCTGACTTTTTATTTTTTGCATATTTCTCACACTTAAATAATTCAGGTCATCAAACAAATTTTAATATTACACAAAGATAACCCGAGTAAATCCAAGATGCAGTTTTTAAATTATTATTTCATTTATTAAGGGAAAAAAGTAATTGCCCCCTCCCATGCTGAATCATGAATGAATTGTGATTAACCACAATTTTTTTGGAAAGCTGAGTTAAATTTCACTTGCCACACCCAGGCCTGATTACTGCCAAACCTGTTGTATCAAGAAATGACATATATAGAAGCTGTCTGACAAAGTGAAGCACGCTAACAGATCACAAAAAGCCACACATCATGCCACAATCTAAAGAAATTCAAGAACAGATTAGAAACAAAATAATGTACATGTATCGTTCTAGGAAGGGTTTCAAAGCCATTTCTATGGCTTTGGATTTTCAGTGTACCACGGGGAGAGCCATTATCCACAAATGGAGATCACTTGGAACAGTGGTGAACCTTCCCAGGAGTGGCTGGCCTACAAAAATGACTCCAAGAGCATAATGACGACTCATCCAGGAGGTCATAAAAGAACCCAGAACCACATCTAAAGAACTGCAGGCCTCACTTGCCTCAGGTAAGGTCAGTGTTCATGATTCAACAATAACAAAGAGACTGGGCAAAAATGGCATCCATGTTAGATTTCCAAGACCAAAGCCACTGCTGACCAAAAAGAACATCTCACATTTACCAAAAAACATCTTGATTATCCCCAAGACTGTAAACTAATGAGACAAAAATGTAACTTTTGGAAGGTGTGCGTCCCGTTACATCTGGCATAAAACTAATACAGCATTTCATAACAAGAACATAATACCAACAACCAGACATGGTGGTGGTAGTGTGATGGTCTGGGGCTGCTTTGCAGCTTCAGGACCTGGACGACTTACCATAATTGATGGAACCATGAATTCTGAGCTCTACCAGAAAATCCTAAAGGAGAACGTCCGCCCATCAGTTTGTGACCTCAAGCTCAAGTGCAATTGGGTTATGTAGCAGGACAATGATCTGAAACACAACAGCAAGTCCACCTCCAAATGGTTCAAATAAAGCAAAATGTAAGTTTTGGAGTGGCCTAGTCAAAGCCTGGATTTAAATCCAATTGAGATGCTGTATTATGACCTTACACAGGCAGTTCATGCTGGAAAACCCTCCAATGTGGCTGAATTAAAACAATTCTGCAAAGAAGAGTCGGCCAAAATTGCTCCACACCAATGTGAAAGACTCATTGCCAGTTATCGCAAACACTTGATTGCAGTTGTTGCCACCAAGGGTGGCACAACCAGTTATTAGGTTTAGGGGGCAATTACTTTTTCACATAAAGCCAGGCAGGTTTTGACAGCTCTTTTGCCTTAATAAATGAAACCATCATTTAAAAACTGCATTTTGTATTTACTCGGGTTATCTTTGTGTACTAATAAAATTTGTTTGATGATCTGAGTCATTTAAGAGTGACAAATATGCAAAAAAATAAAAAAATCAGAAAGGGGGCAAATATTTTTTTACAACATTGTATGTGATGTTAGTCCAGAGATCTCCTGGATGCCCCCCGCCAGAACACACCGATCGGCAGACCTTTTTCGATCATGCCTATTCAACAGAAGCCCGCCTGAAAGTCGACTGCCGTACACACAGGCCGAATGTCGGACAGTTTCTTTTGAACCAGCCGATGCCACCCAATATTCAGTCCGTGTGTATCTGTGGTCAACATGTTAAATCAATATATAAAAATTGTTGTATTCCGCGTTTAGGGTTAAGATAGGCTGCTGCCTCCCCCGAATGCTTTGATTTAAAGCTCCCGTATTAGAGCTTCTGTGTATGTAGGGGTGGATGGCGCTGCCCATCACCTGAAGAGTGATTCTCTCCAGTGAATCACTCCTCCCAGGTGAATATGCAATGAATGGGTGGTAGTAATTCCCCTCACCTGGTGATTCCCCAATGGGTCACCCTTCTCAAACAGGTAAAGAGTGATTCCCCAATGGTGAGATATAAGTCATATGGAATGTGCTCACCTTGTGACCTATATTGGGTAGTGTACTATTGTTGCTCTGTTAATTGTGCTTTTTGCAACCATATATCCAACACCCAGTCCTAAAATAAATGTGCAAAGAGTGCAAAAAGTAGTGGTGATCTCATTAGATCATCTAAAACACCAAGTTTCATCCTTAATAATTCATCCCAAACAGTACATGATGCTTGTGCAAATTCCTCTATAATAAATTAATGAAAAATTGATTATCATAAAAAAATTTAAATAAACAGTCCAGTGAAAAAAGTCTCAAAAAATTGAAAAGATGTAAAAGATAAATAAAAGCAACATAAACCTGTTCCGAATGACGGCTACAGCGTGGACCTACATTGCCAAGAGGCCATCAATAGACGTCCTCCCCTTTGCACGCTCCCCGCGCGCCCCCTGCAATGAGACTCGGGTGATCCCAGGCCCTTACCACGTGATCAGCTGTCAGCCAATGACAGCTGATCACGTGATGTAAATAGAAGATCGGTAATCGTTTTATTTTCTCTCCTCACGCTGACAGCATGAGGAGAAAAAAAAGCCGATCACAGGCTTGTGTGTAAGGGACATCGGTCCCGAAGAGGAAGAGGCACAGCCGCCTCATCTGTGCCAACCAGTACCGCCTGCCAGTGCCACCTGCCTGTGCCCACACAGTGAATATCACTGCCCACCAGTGTAAATTAGTGCCACCAATCAGTGCAAACTATCAATGCCCAGGAGTGTCACCTATCAATGCCCACCAGTGGTGCCAATCAATGCCTCATCGATGCCACCTAGTAGTGCTGCCTATCAGTGTCACCTACCAGTCCCCATCACTGTCCATCACTGCCACCCATCAGTGCCCATCACTGCCACCTATCAGTGCCCATCAGTGCCAGCTATCAGTGCCAGCTATCAGTGCCACCCATCAATGCCCTTCAGTGCCGCCCATTAGTGCCACCCCTCAGTGCCCATCAGTACCACCCCTCAGTGCCCACCAGTGCCGCCTATCAGTGCCCACCAGTGCCGCCTATCAGTGCCTATCAATGCAGCCTATCAGGGCCCATCAGTGCAGCCTATCAGTGCCCATGGGTGCAGCCTCATCGGCGTACATCAATGAAGGAGAAAAATTACCCGTTTGAAAAATTTTATAACAAACTATAAAACGGTTTTTTTCGGTCTTTTTTAATTTTTTTAACAAAAAATAAAAAACCAGAGGTGATCAAATATCACCAAAAGAAAGCTCTATTTGTGGGAAAAAAAAATTATAAAAATTTAATTTGGGTACAGTGTAGCATTTGTCATTCAAAGTGTGACAGCGCTGAAAGCTGAAAATTGGTCTAGGCAGGAGGGGGGTTTAAGTGCCCAGTAAGCAAGTGGTTAAAGTTCAGTCTCAAGTAGTGCAAAAACTGGGGCATCCAGATCCCTCTGCCCCTCCTGGGGTGAATCACTTCCATTAGGTAAAGTTGCAACAGTCATCTCTTCCATGTCAGACCGCAGGATATCCTCCTCTGCTGTCTCCTCTCTACTCAAATCTAAATCAAACCATCATTTCTATATGCTATTTCAGTTATTTCTAGCTTATTCTTGTTACTCTGAATGATGTAGTGCATACTAACACATTATAGTACAAACTTGCAGGGAGTCCATAAAAAAAATTGCAGAGTTTACTGTCGGCTTTAAGAGGGAACCCAAAAAAAAAAACATGGGTTCCCCCTATTGATTTCAATGAGGCTCAGATTCGGGACCCAAAACCCAAACTGCAGTAATGTTTGGCAGACCTGCCCAAGCCTAGCCCAGGTACGTTTAGCTCATTATTAGTCATCACTAAACACACAGTTTTTCTTCCTAATCACACTAAAGCCATGTATACTTCATTGGCATTGTACATATAATCTGAGCAGAATCCAAGCTCAAATTTCAAGCTTTACGAGAGTATACAGGAGTGTCCTAACATTACAGGAATCTGTCTGCATAAGATTCAGGGCAAACAGCAATGTTCTCAGTGAGCTCATACAAGGACACTTGTTTCTAGATCTGCGTATTT
The DNA here is from genome assembly GCF_042186555.1 of Aquarana catesbeiana. Taxonomy (NCBI): domain Eukaryota; kingdom Metazoa; phylum Chordata; class Amphibia; order Anura; family Ranidae; genus Aquarana; species Aquarana catesbeiana. The sequence continues at coordinate 170,886,494 of NC_133326.1, forward strand.
GTTTTTTTTAAATATTTATTATGTAAATAGCAAAACAATATAATGACTTGATAAATATTACATCCCTGTTTGCAGTGTAACCATCGATTGTTCTGTTCCCCATCATCTAAAATAATTTGGTAACTGTCCTTTTTGTTACATCTGTGTACTGTCACTAGTTCCATTCATCTTTAAATAACTATATTAGTATGTAAATATTTCAAACCAGTACAATAAGTAATACATTCATACTGAGGCTGGCCATACAATTTTCTTATACAATCTTTCTTTAGATTTACCAAAATCATATGAGGTCAAGCCTAAACACCTTCAATTTGTATGCAGTTAAGCAGCCCCTTGAACTAAATAGTTGAAGGTTAATCTAAAGGAAATTGAATAAGAACATTTTATAATGAAATCCTCTTGATCCCCTTTAGGGAAAGAGAGCATTGACTGATGGGGGCATGACCAGGAGCTGGAAGTAAGCGTCATGTGAGTGGTCAACGAAGATTGGGTAAAGTCATGGGGGGGTGGCTTGGGTCTGAACTCAAAGTACTGCCCCCAGGGAATTATGGGCCTGTTGAACAAAACATGGTTGGAAGACCTGCCCACCCTCCCGCCCAGGGCTGGACTGGGACAAAAATTTGGCCCTGGACTTCACCCAGACTGGCCCACTTTGACAGGTCTCTCCCATGCCGGCTTGCCACCCAAGCCCCCCCCCCCCCCACTAGCTATTAGGCTATTAGCCGTTCTACATTATTTCTCTTATAGTATATAGTATATAGTATCAGTGGGGAAGCTAGACATTATTTCACCTGGGGCAAAGAATCAGTTTGGCGCCCCCCCCTTCCCCCCAATGGAACAAGATTAGGCAGGAAAGTGAGGCCGCCCTCCTTCCAGATCGTATGATGAGCTTCTAAGTGTTGACTCCTGAGCATCATGTCTGTATTCAGGCGCGCTGCATAACTAGCCAGGGAGAGGAGGTGAGCACTGCGGGGGGGGGGGACAGAGGACTGGAGGGAGGCAGCGGTCCACTGTCACTGAAATCGGCCCACTGAGCCATCGGCCCACCGGGAAACTCCCTGTAGTCCCAATGGCCAGTACATGCCTGCTCCCGCCCTTTTTTTGGATGGTCTGTCACAGCTTTTCAGCAGTGTCTTGACCTTGCCAGCATGTAAAGTTGCTGTAATGGGCTATGCCCTTCATTGGAAATTGGAAGTAGGCTGTCTGTCCAGCATTTATGGTAAGTGCTGGACTTTTGGAATTCAACTAGTTAATGTTAAAGCGTGCTCACAGTACAACTGTGACTGGCACTGGTTTAAAGTGTTCACATGTTCTGTGTTGGAAATTAAGTAAAGCTGTGGTCTTGCCCTTTCCAGCTTAATGGTTGTAAGTGTGGTTTCTTATATGGGGTGGGGGCAAGGGGTTTTATCATGATGTCAAAAGTTGGTTTTTGCTTAGGCCTATGCACCTCAGCAGTATGTATGGACAGCCTAAGCCTTGTCAGTAAAAGATTTGATCTTTATAAGGCTGCTGAGCATCCACGTGGACATACTCTTTTATTTGTGGAAAATGTAGCTGGCTGCATAGACTAGATGGGGATTTTGGGAAAAAATTCAGAATTTCCAGCTTTTTATTGGCACCGTACATGGACATTGTTCAGTATACGAGGTGTGAAAATGCAATTCCTGGAAAGGACTGTAAAAAAAATGTTTGTGCAGGAGCATTGTCATGGTGGAGAATCCATTTGTCAGGACAGAGTTCCGATGTTCTCTTATGAACAGATTCCTGTAACCTTCTCCTGTAACCTTCTCAGAATTTCTAAGTAATAATGTTTGTTGACAGTTGTACCATGTTCTATAAACTCATAGTGATCAAAAAAAACACATCAGCATTAGCATATTAGGGTTTGTACTCGGCCCACATTTTTACCCATCCTTTGCACTTTTGGCTGCCAACTTCTTACTAATTGTGTATATCCTCCCACACCTGCTCATACCACCTATGCCATTCAAAAACACTTGATTTCTTCATGGAATGTCCATCATAAGCCTTTTGTAACAGAGCTAAAGTTCCACTCGCACTTTTGTCAATTCTTACACAAAATGTGATGTTAATATACTGCTCCAGATCCTCCCACTCATTTTCTGCCAACAGCGCAATGCGCACACGTGTTATTTCTTCTACTTCTTTGTAAAGACTGAGTCAACTGGTCTGCAACCCAGGCAAGTGCAAGTTAGAACATGTCAGAACACTCTCGAGCGTGAATGGCTGTGTGACTCACCACCATAGTGCTATGCAGGCATGTACTGGCCATCGGGACTATCGGGAGATTCCTGGTGGGCCGAAGGCTTAGTGGGCCGGTTATAGTGACAGCCTGAGCCTGTCAAAGTCATGGCTGTGTGGCTTCTGCCGCGCCGATCATCCCTGGCTGTTCCCTGTGTCCTCCTCTTTGGTGTCCTCCTCCTCTGCCCCATGTTCCCCGGCCGCTTCTCTGGTCCCCTGTCCTTCTCCTCCTCCACCCCCCTCGTCCCCCATAGCCGGCTTTCCTCCTCTCCTCTCCCACGGATGCTGGGGGGGATGTGTCAGGATACAGAGCGGAGGAAGGGGCCGGTAAATATGTAATTTACCGGCCCCTTCCTTTTCTTAATTGGACATATTGAGCGATCGCTCCTGTGTCTTTTGATAAATGAGCATGAGTAAAAACTCTGCATCAGTTTATGAATGAACAGGAGCCGCTGTCTCCTGTCCATTCATCTTCAATGCTGAGACAGCAGAGAAAGGGACTGGGGAATCTGTGTCCTCAGTCCCTTTCTCTGTCTCAACGGGGAGATATCAGGGGTCTGTTTAGACCCCTGATACCTCAGAAAAGCCCACCAACAGGGCTGCAATATATCTATATTATACAATTGTAAAAAAATTATAAAAAATAAAATTGTAAAAAAATATATAAAAACAATAAACTACTGACACCACTCCCCCCCCCCTTTCCCTATCAACATAGTCCACTGCCCCAACGATCTCCCTCCAAAAAGCAGTGTGAAAAAATTAAAAACAAATTAAATTGTAAAAAAATAAATACATAAAAATAAAAAAACTACTGACACCATTCACTACCCTATATATTAAAATATTTAAAATGATTTTAAAAAAGTAATAAACAACAAAACTGTAAAGAATAATAGATAAAATAATACAACAAAACTACTGAGACTGTCCACTACCCCCCCCCCCTCCAATCACTGTGAAAAAATAATACAAAAATAAATTATTTAAAAAATAATAAAAATAGAAAGATTTAGCAATGTTCCTACATGACTTTAGCCCCCACTTCACGCATACAATGGAGAATAAGTGAAATAATGAAAAAGGTGAGTTGTGCGTGTTTGCAAAATTAAAGTGGGCTGGTCTAGATGAAGTCCAGGGCCAAATGTTTGTCCCATTCCAGTCCTGGTGCTATGTCACGCCATTCCGGGAATTGTCACACCTTGTATATATTTATTGCTATGAACAGAGTTTTCTCAAGTGAAAGGGGAGAACAATGGGGCCAGTGAAACATTTAAATACAATATTAATTTTTGGTTCCGCTAGTTTTCATCTACATCACACAGATCTTATTCAGACATATTGGAAATCCCATGTGTAATGCTAATCTATTTAAATTAGGGATGCACCGATACTGTTTTTTTATCGGCGAGTATGGGTATCAATACTTTCGGTCAAGTACTCACCGATGCTGAGTATCAATACTTTGCGGTGTGATTTGCTTCCATACAAAATGAATGGGTGCAAATTGCACTGCAAAGAATTGCATGTGATTTGGCATGCAGCGCAATTCCTGTCTGAATGCAGTTTCACCCACCCAGAAAGAGAAGTGCTGTGTAGTGCAGCAATAGGCAGTTTATTAAAATGCTATAACAAATCACAAAGTAAATATCTAGTCAAATTCATATCTGCTGTGTCCCCGTGCTGCTGATGATGGCAAACCACGGCCGCTGGAAGTGCTCACAGGGTTGGAGGAGAAGTTCCTGGGACTCCTGTGGTGTAAACAGAAGTGATGTCGGCTTGGGGGGCGGACCGCCAGACATCTCCCCCAGCCCTGTGAGCACCTCCAGCGGCCGTGGTTTGCTAGCATGAGCAGGACGGGGACACTGTGGATAGGGATTTGACTAGATATTTACTTTGTGAGTTGCTATAACATTTTAATAAACTGCCTATTGCTGCACTACATGGCACTTCACTTTACAGTCAGGTCCATAAATATTGGGACATCACCACAATTCTAATTTTTTTGGCTCTATACACCGCCACAATGGATTTGAAATGAAACGAACAAGATGTGCTTTAACTGCAGACTTTCAGCTTTAATTTGAGGGTATTTACATCCAAATCAGGTGAACTGTGTAGGAATTACAACAGTTTGTATATGTGCCCCCCACTTTTTAAGGGACCAAAAGTAATGGGACAGTTTAACAATCATCCATCAAACTTTCACTTTTTAATACTTGGTTGCAAATTCTTTGCAGTCAATTACAACCTGAAGTCTGGAATGCATAGACATCACCAGACGCTGGGTTTCATTCCTGGTGATGCTCTGCCAGGCCTCTACTGCAACTGTCTTCAGTTCCTGCTTGTTCTTGGGGCATTTTCCCTTCAGTTTTGTCTTCAGCAAGTGAAATGCATGCTCAGTCAGATTCAGGTCAGGTGATTGACTTGGTCATTGCATAACATTCCACTTCTTTACCTTAAAAAACTCTTTGGTTGCTTTCGCAGTAGGCTTCAGGTCATTGTCCATCTGCACTGTGAAGCACCGTCCAATGAGTTCTGAAGCATTTTGCTGAATATGAGCAGATAATATTGCCCAAAACACTTCAGAATTCATCCTGCTGCTTTTGTCAGTCACATCATCAATAAATACAAGAGAACCAGTTCCATTGGCAGCCATACATGCCCATGCCATGACACTACCACCACCATGCTTCATTGATGAGGTGGTATGCTTTGGATCATGAGCAGTTCCTTTTCTTCTCCATACTCTTCTCTTCCCATCACTCTGGTACAAGTTGATCTTGGTCTCATCTGTCCATAGGATGTTGTTCCAGAAGTGTGAAAGCTTTTTTACATGTTGTTTGGCAAACTCTAATCTGGCCTTCCTGTTTTTGAGGCTCATCAATGGTTTACATCTTGTGGTGAACCCTCTGTATTCACTGTGGTGAAGTCTTTTCTTGATTGTTGACTTTGACAAACATACACCTACCTCCTGGAGAGTGTTCTTGATCTGGCCAACTGTTGTGAAGGGTGTTTTCTTCACCAGGGTAAGAATTCTTCGGTCATCCACGACAGTTGTTTTCCATGGTCTTCCTGGTCTTTTGGTGTTACTGAGCTCACTGGTTCGTTCTTTCTTTTTAAGGATGTTCCAAACAGTTGATTTGGCCACGCCTAATGTTTTTGATATCTCTCTGATGGGTTTGTTTTGTTTTTTCAGCCTAATGATGGCTTGCTTCACTGATAGTGACAGCTCTTTGGATCTCATATTGAGAGTCGACAGCAACAGATTCCAAATGCAAATAGCACACTTGAAATGAACTCTGGACCTTTTATCTGCTCCTTGTAAATGGGATAATGAGGGAATAACACACACCTGGCCATGGAACAGCTGAGCAGCCAATTGTCCCATTACTTTTGGTCCCTTTAAAAGTGGGACGCACATATACAAACTGTTGTAATTCCCACACCGTTCACCTGATTTGGATGTAAATACCCTCAAATTAAAGCTGAAAGTCTGCAGTTAAAGCACATCTTGTTCATTTCATTTCAAATTCATTGTGGTTGTGTATAGAGCTAAAAAGATTAGAATTGTGTCGATGTCCCAATATTTATGGACCTGACTGTGTTCACATACATAGGAGTGGTGGAGGAAATGGCATGCAATTCTTTGCACTGCGTATTGCACCCATTCATTTTGTATGGACCCAAATTGCACGGCAAAGTATCGGTTTCGGTACCAGTGCCGATACTGATACAGGTATTGGTGCACCCCTAATTTATATCCTTTTCGGGTACCACTGATGTCAGCAAGAGGGAAGGTTTGTGGCAGGTCTGGCTACTTAGTAGGGCTCTTGCGACGATGGGCTGAGTATCTAGCGCCAAGCTAAGCTAAATGTAGTTTTCAATTTTAGTAGATTTGCAGTGTTTGTGGAATAGCTTTAGCTGTTCTCTGTTTGGTCTTATATGTTGCCTGGAAACAACCTATAACAAAGTCATACTGATTAGATATTTGCCTTGAATAAATAGACATATAAATTGCAATGTACATGAAGTTTAGCAGTTTGTGGCTTCCATACTGCTTATAATTTAATATCCGTATCCTAGTCATTCAGACACACAAGGGTCTTTAGTCATTTGTTTTGTGCCTTAGGAAGAACTTGGTACGTATGGAACAAACCCACAGAATTGCTGGGAGAGCAAACTCTATAATGTAAGTGTCAGCAGTCAGCAGCAGGGATGGCCAGATCTGCATGACTACACTCAGGAAACTGGGACCTGTGTTTTAAAGGGGTTGTAACCGCAAAAGGTTTTTCATCTTAGTACATTCTGTGCATTAAGATAAAAAGCCTTCTGTGTGCAGCAGCCCCCCTCAGCCCCCTAACACTTACCTGAGGTCCCTCTCTGTCCAGCGATGTCCACGAGTGTCTCAGCCGTCCAATATTCTCCTTCCTGATTGGATGAGACACAGCAGCGGTGCCATTGGCTCCAGCTGCTGTCAATCAAAGTCAGCTAGCCAATCAGGGGAGAGCGGGGGCAGGCTGGGGCTCCGCGTCTGAAGGGCAAGCTGCTTGCTGTGGGGGGCCTGAACAGGAGGGAGGGGTCAAGAGCACAAAAGAGGGACCTGAGAAGTGGAGCTGCTCTGTGCAAAACCACTGCAACAGAGCAGGTGAGTATAACATGTTAATTATTTTTATAGGATAAAAAACAAGGCTTTACAATCACTTTAACCACTTAACAACCGCGCTATAGCTGAATGAAGGCTACAGCGCGGCTCGATAACTCTGGGAGGGCGTACATTACCTGGGGCACGCACACGGGAGTATCAGTATCACAGGGAGTATCCGGAGGACCCGGCGCATCATGGATCACGGTAAATGGCAGCTGACAGTGGCCGTTTACCACGTGATTGCTCCGTCAAATGACGGAACGATCACTTGTAAACAAACCAGCATCATGTCCGGTTCCTCTCTCCCCTCTCTGTATCGAGAACGGTAAAGTGCAAGGGGAGAGGGGAGAGATCGGTACAATGTGAGCTAAGAGGGGAGAGATCGGGTGCAGCAGTGCTGTGGGCTGGATCTGTAGTGCCCACAGCACTGATCTGTGCCCATTGCAGCCTCATCCATCCATCCATGCTCAGCCATCCCTCTGTCATACTCAGCCATTCATGCTCAGCCATCCCTCTGTCATACTCATCCAGCCATCCATACTCCGCAATACTCATCCATCCATCCATGCTCAGCCATTCATATTCAGCAATACTCATCCATCCATCCATGCTCAGCCATCCCATCCACCCCATCCATACTCAGCCATACCCAGCCATACTCAGTCATACTCAGTCATACCTAGAGATGTGAAGGCCCGGAAAAAAAACGGAAAAATTCGGAAAAAAAACAGGTTTTTATTGTTTTTTTTATGAAGGTTTTTTGTTTTTTTCCCAAAAATTGGAAAAATTGAAAAAAGAAAAAAGATTGTGGAATATTTTATTTTAAAATGATGAAAAAAATATTTTAAGACAGGGTGTTCAAATATTTTCCAAATCATTTCTAAAAAAAATGTATGATATCAGATTATTCTAATTCCTGTGCACTGAGTGAGGACAAGCAAGTCCTAGGTAACAAACTGAACCCTCCAATGCAAGAACAGTATGCATTTCTTCCTTTAAGAGGTGCTGTGCTGCTATTGTAACAAGAAAAAGGTTTCAGTTTTGCTTTTGCATGTTAGTGGGTGTGTTTGGTTTGTTCTGTCCTCTTCACTAGGCCTCAAAAGCATTGGAAGAAAATACAGAGCAACAAAAAGGACCTGAAAGTATATACTTAATTAAAAAAGGTAAGAGTTTACATTTATCTCATTCTGAATCCAGAAAACCGAATCATTTAGCTAAATTAGTTTATCTTTACAAACTTTTGTGTAAATAATTAATTACCAGTAATCTGGTTCTTCCCCCACCCCCACACACAACCATAGATTAGTGTCTTCTTGCAAAGTAGTCATTTTTTCTTGTTTTTATTTCCTACTCCCCTCAGAAAAATGGTGAGACCAACATCTAGCATATGAAGGCATTTTCACATTACAAGTTCTTCTGAAAAGAAAAATGTGATTTGCAAATATTCTCGTAACAGAATGACTCTCAATCTTAAAAAGACAAAAAAGTGCTAATGTAGGACAATGATCCCACATGTGGTATCGCCGTACTTGGGAGGAGTAGGAGAATCTATTTTGGGGTGTAATTTTTGTATGTACATGCTATGTGTTAGAAATATTGTATAAATGGACAACTTTGTGTGAAAAAAATGCGTTCTGATTTTCTTTCCACATTTCCCAAAAACTTGTAGAAAGAAATGACATGTTCAAAAGACACATTATGCCTCATAGATTATACGTTGCAGTGTTTTCTTTCCAAAATGGGGTCATTTTTGTGGCGTTTACATTGTTCTGATTCTCCAGGGCCTCCAAAATTGCAAGAGGTAGTCAAGATATTATATGTGTAATTTATGCTCCTAGAACGCGAAGGTGCTCCCTCACTGTTGGGCCTCTGTATGTGGCCACGCTGTGTAAAAGTCTCACACGTGTGGTATCGCCATACTCAGGAGGAGTAGCAGAATGTAGTTTGGGGTGTAATTTGTGGTATGCATATGCTGTGTGTGAGAAATAACCTGCTAATATGACAATTTTGTGAACAAAAAAAGGAAAAAAAAAATCTTGATTTTGCAAAGAATTGTGGGAAAAAAATTACAACAAAAAAACTCACCATGCCTCTTACTAAATACCTTGGAATGTCTACTTTCCAAAAAGGGATCATTTTGGAGGGTATTTGTACTTTGCTGGCTTGTTAGGGTCTCAAGAAATCAGTACTTCAGGTGTGATCAATTTTCAGTGATTGGCACCATAGCTTGTGGACCAAATAATATACAACAATTTGGGTTCATTTTACCACAGATATGTAGCAGTATAGATTTTGGCCAAAATATATGAAGAAAAATGACTAATTTGCAAAATTTTATAACAGAAACGAAGAAAAATTCATTTTTTAAAAAAAATTTTTAGTCTTTTTTCTTTTATAGAGCAAAAAATAAAAAAAACAGCAGTGATTAAATACCACCAAAAGAAAGCTCTATTTGTGTGAAAAAAAGGACAAAAATGTCATATGGGTGCAGTGTTGTATGACTGAGTAATTGTTATAAGTGCCCAGTGGGTATGTGGTTAAGTGAGATTTATTTACAGTGAACCAAAATCCTTCCAACACAAGCATTTAGCAAGTGAACCAAAAAACCCAGTGACAAATGCTAACAACCTGACTGAGTGACAGAAGCCTAACTGATAAACGAACTATATACAATATATACAAAATAGGGAACACAGATCAACAAGGTAACTTGGAGATGTAGGAAGCAGATGGGAAGGGGGAACCCTGACTGGGTTTAGGAACAAGGGTAACAGATAAGAGACAGCAGGGTACAGGATACAGGGTTAGAATCAGAATAAATGACACACAGTATCTGGCAGCAGCAAAACACTGGAATAAGAAGCACTTAGTAGGGGAGGATCTAAGTACCCTCCCAGCAGCCTGCATCAGATGGAAACTGATTACTGGAGTCTGCTGGCTGCTGGGAGACACCCATTGGTGGACATTGGAATTACAACCCTCCGCCCAGGGAACCAGCAGGTGATCCAGGTCCTGACAGTAAGCTTGCCATAGCCCCCCAAAGACAGTCAGATAGACATGATCCAACCATTTGTAGATTTGTACACAGCTTTGGCCAATAATGAATTGGTTCCTGTTTAGCCCACATTCACATTGAGCCATTTTGACATGTCAAATCGCCGACGAATCCCAAAAGTAGTTCCTGCACTACTTTTGGCATCATCGGGGGTGATTTGAATAGACATCTGTGCATGAACCCACACAGATGTCTTTCAAATCGCCCCCAAAGTCGGATTGAAATGCTGGTTTGAAATTGTGCACGTTCAGGTGAACGCGCACGATTTCAAACCGGCCTTCAGTGTGAACGTGGGCTCAGTCTTCTCTCAGTGGAAACAATAAACAAGGTATTATAACATAGCTGAACCCTTTCCTCTGGAACATGTTTTGTTTTAACGTTAGGTAGGGATTAAAGTATATATACTGTATGGCTAATACTCTTTTTCATTTTGGATAGAGCAGGCGAGGGGGTTATATCTCCCGGAAGGTTATATTTTTTCTGTTTGTGTATCATTGGGAAAGTTTCCCTTCACTTCCTGATCCAGAGACACAACAGGAAGTTAGAAGAAATCTCCCAAAGAGAAGGGATTTCTCCTCTTAGATTTTCCTGGAAATGGTATCCCCTTTCGACAATACTGCTTGTTCTGGGGTAAACTGTACATTTTTTGATTTCTCTTCACTTTTTTTTCTAAGTGACAGTAGTCACCAGAGGAGTGAAGCTCCCCAATGGGGACACAGACAGTAATAAATAAAACTTGGCAAAGGGTCTAACCAAAAAATGTTTTAACCAGAGAAACACTTTAATCATACCTCCCAACATTTTGAGATGGGAATGAGGGACACCTACTAACAAACGTATGCAGGCATAGGACATGCCCCCTGCCACACCCCCTTAAAGGAGAATAAACCAAAAAAAGGTTAATTAAATCCACAAGGACTTTTTTTTACCACTACTATTCCTTTATATTGGCTTTCAAAATTGGCTGAAAGGTTTAGCACTGGGAAAAACTTTTTGAAAGATAAAACGTGCATTTTATATACACCTATATGGATCTGACCAAAATGAGAGACAAATGAAGGGGAAAGAGGGACAGAGGGACATTGCTCCAAATCAGGGACAGTCCCTCAAATTTAGGGACAGTTGGGAGGTATGCTTTAATATGTGAAAGATTAGATTAGAATAGTTTGCCAGAAAATTGCAATGGTTTGTGATTGATGCTACAACATGGGAGAGAATCTCAGAAGTCATACAACGATCATTCCCTTTTTGATATGTAAAAGAAATAATTATTTTTACAACACATTCACCAAGAATGTAATTCTACCAAGTCAGGACTTGTTTGCATTTTGATTTTGCTTAGATTTGCAGTTTGCCATTTAAGTCAATTCAAAGTCCCGGTAAAATGTAATTCAACACATGTAAACAATGAACCCATAGGTTCTGGTAGGAACAAACCCTGACAGTACAATATTGCAGTAGGTCCAGAGTAATTACAGTGAGCAGGTCTGGTGTATTTCATGCTGATCATTACTGATAAGGTTTACACAATCAATGGGCAGCCTTGGTCTTTATTAGCAGACCAGACTAAGACAAACCAAAAAACAGTATAAAACTGCACCATAAATAAACCGCATATACAAATCTGTGATCTCTAAAGCAGCTGCCATTACACTTATAGTATATACAGTAACTGTATATAACAGTTTGGTTGCAAATGGTTGTAAGGATGGCATTTTATGAACTATCACAAGCACTTTTTCTGTTGATATATATATATATATATATATATATATATATATATATATATATATATAAATATACATACATACATACACACACATTTATACTGTATAATAAATATATTCTATCAAAATTTTCACAATCTCTCATATTGAGCACTCCCTTAATTTTGCACATGACGGAACTACTAGTTCCGTCATGCAAGGCACTACTGTTAACCCTGGTGTTAGCTTTAACAATTATCAGTGTAAATACTTCTCATTCACAACTGCAATTGCTGCATAACTGCCTTATATCATTTAACAGACAGACACTGTACTGTCTAGTGTCAGCTGCCACCTATAATAAACCAAAGGATAATAAACTACTAATTACAACTTTTATTGGACTGTGTAGAGTAGCAGTAGTTCTGTTAGGTAACAAAAGTAAACAATGTGACGCAAAGCAAATTGTAAATTTACAGTACAAAAGGCATTCAGCTAATATGTAAAGGGTTACGTATACTGCATACCTTAAAGACTATAAAGTTATTCCACAGCAAGATGAAACCGGTAAAGAAATTCTTACAATTGTCCACATTTTGTTTGTAGCTAAAACAACTCTGCCATGTTTTAGAATGCTATTTCTCTTTTCATATACAGTTCTCATACAAAACACAACTACATTTTATTTTACATGTTTTTTTTTTTAAATATAACTAAAATTAAAAGTATTCTTTGTGATAGTTTTGCTAAACGTAAATCCTAAAGTCCAGGTAACTGTACACAGGATGAAGTATCTCGATACAAGTGGGTTATACTGTCACCTTCAGGAGAATTGGATACTGGCAAGCAAAGCTGAAAGTACAGCCCAGTATACCCCCCCCCCCCCCCCCACCTGCTCCCAGAGGTGAGGGGCTTGTGTCCTGTAATGTACTGCAAGAAAAGGATTTTTCAGATAAGATAAAAATCCTATTTTCTTACATTACAGGGTACAGCATGTATTCTGGAACCAATGGGATGTCCAAAAACAGTACAACTGAGGGGGGGGCAACAGCAAATGTAAGACTGACAGGCCCACAGACGTACCAGTCTGGCTCCTTTGCACAGGCGTATAAATTGGTACGTCCATGTAAATGAGCCCACAGTGCTGCCTGAAGAACCTGGTGCACTTTGTATTAAATGAGTATTAAAGCCAGATTTAAAAAAAATAACAAACATGTTACAATTATCTGTTCTGTGCAGTGGTTTTGCACTTCTGGCCCCTCCCTCCTGCTGAGTGCTCCAATAGCAAACCGCTTGCTATGGGGGCCCCAGAGCAGGCTCCCTCCAGAGCCACTGCTCTGTGTGTCCGTTCACATGCGGAGCATGGCTCAGCCCCACCCCTGCTTTCTCCTCATTGGCTCACTGGCTGTGATTGATGTATCGGGAGCCAATGGCCCCTGCTGCTGTCTCAGCCACTGAAGAGGAAGGGACCAAGGAGAACTGCTCTTATGCACAGCACTGGAGAGAGATGAGGTTCAGGTAAGTATTAGGGGAGCTGGGAGGGCTGCTGCACACAGAAGGTTTTTTACCTTCATGCATAGAGTGCAAGTAGGTAAAAAAAACCTTGAGCCTTTACCACCCCTTTAAAATGTTTATATGTAAAATAAATATTTTTTATATATGATTTAAAACGTGATAAAAATGTTTTAAAAAGTTTAAAAAGATGTAGATTTAAAAAAAAAATTAATTAATGTATACAATTGATGCAAAACCATTATTTTGAATGCGCAAAAAAGCCCTGGTTCACATGGGGTTAATGGACACCTTGCAGTTCCAGAGTGCAATGCTATTCTATGCTCAGTGGTCAATTTATCAAAAATGTTTCTTTAAAATGTAAGACCTTGATCTTACAACAGTTCCACAGTAAACGTCACCAATATCATGTATCTTCCCCATTTTAATGTTTGTTTGAACCTTTTGACCAGGTCTGTATGTTTGGATTTAGGTACAAGTTCAGATAGTAGTGCTAAGGCAGGTGTACCTAATAAAATCCTGACCTTTGTGTGTTATCGCTACAAAGCATATACTGTATGGGGACAAAGAGTGTACAGTTTAGCACATTATTGCTATAGCCACGGCATACCTAAAATACTTGCACTAATGTAGTGACAGAAGGGAAATCCTCCAATTGTTCCCCTCTTATATTCCTAATATTTGCTGACACTGACCATAAGGATGTATGACGTGCAAACGTTTGAACTTTCTGGACAGTATGCTTTTTAATACTTTTTAGCAGCACTTTACTTTGTAATAGTTTATACAATTAAGAAATATACAGTAATAATTGGTCATTTGGACTGTGTAATTAGAACAGGATGGTTTCAAACACTTTCCAACCTCCTAGGGCCGTCTTAATAGCATCATGGGCCCCTGGGCAAAGTAATGCTCTGGGGCACCTACCAGCCTGCCCCAATTTTCGCACTTACTCAAAAGAATTAAAGTATAAATATTTAATAGAATTAAACATATATTTATTAGTACTTTAAACAATAAGAAAACATGCCATAAACCAGTGGCGGTGCGTCCATAAAGGCGCCGCCCCCTCTCTCCTGCCACCCACCTCTATCACTAATAGATAGATTCATGCATTGCATGAATCTATCTATGGCCGCTGCTGCCACCCCCTATTCAGGCACCCAGCCCCTTTTCGGGTGCCTGAATTACAGCGGCAGGGTTTTTTTTTAAGCACATAGGCTCTCATAGGCGTAAAAAAACGTGATGGCGCTTGCAGGTCACTCAGCTGTGTCAGAAAAGCAAATGAATATTCGCTTTCCTAATATTAAACCGCCTCTCCGCCAATCAGGTGCTCGGATCTGTTACCCGTCACCTGATTGGCTGAAACGACAGGCGCTGTGATTGGACGCCTATCAGGCATCCAATCATAGCAGAGGACGGGAAGAGAGGATGGGAGAAGACATCGAGGAGCTGTCCCACCGCCACCGAGACAGGGTAAGTGCAGACGGTGAGCGGGGGGCACAGTGGCAGCATTTGATATGGCACAGTGGCAGCATTTGATGGGTACAGTGTGAGCATTTGATGGGGCACAGTGGGAGCATTTGATATGGCACAGTGGTTGCGTTTGATGGCACAGTGGTGGCAATTGATGGGCACAGTGGCTGTGTTTGATGGCACAGTGGCGGCAATTGATGGGGACAGTGGCTGCGTTTGATGGCATAGTGGCTGAGTTTGATGGCATAGTGGCTGCGTTTGATGGCACAGTGGTGGCAATTGATGGGCACAGTGGCTGCGTTTGATGGCACAGTGGCGGCAATTGATGGGCACAGTGGCTGCGTTTGATGGCACAGTGGCTGCGATTGATAGTACAGTGAGGCTGCAATTGATGTGTTTTTTTTTCAGAATTTTTGTTTGTTTGCGCCCCCCCCCCCCCAAAAAAAAATTTTGAGCACCAACCGACACCGCCATAAACCAGAGTGGTATTAAACCCAAAAATAAAAATGTAATACATTGCAGCTTGCCAATAATAAGCTGTGGTAGCTGTATTTGTTTTCCTTTTTCAATCTTTTTTCCCTTTGTTTCACCTGGTGACCTGGCCAGTAACACACCTTCTGTATTACAATACCTTCACTCTGAAGGAAGAAGCACAGGGGCACCTTTGGACAGCAGCATTGTCAGTCTGGGTAGTGGGAAGGAAGTGTTAGATGTATTAGCAGATTTAGATACACTAACAAATTGAAGCCGAATTTCAGCTAATACTTTATATCAGTTACAGCAAACATTTTTTTTTCTTTTGTGATAAAGGTTTTACCTAATTCAATAAAATAGAATTATTGTAAACACCCCTGCTAGCGTTAAATTGTTTGTCTCATCTCTGTAACTAAAACTTCTGCTGAAGAGCTTGTTCTTTTGAAAACAACAGACTTACTGGCTGGATCACCAGTGAAAATAAAACAAAGAAAATGACTACAGTCATCACATCTAATGCCGCATACACACGAGCGGACTTTCTGGCAGACTTGGTCCGACGGACCGGACTCTGTCGGACAATTCGATCGTGTGTGGGCTCCAGCAGACTTTTTTTCCCCAAAAGTCAGACGGACCTAGAAATAAAACATGTTTCAAATCTTTCCAACGGACTCGAGTCTGGTTGAAAAATCCGCTCATCTGTATGCTAGTCCAACGGACAAAAATCGACGCTAGGGCAGCTATTGGCTACCAACTTCCTTATTTTAGTCCGGTCGTACGTCATCAAGTACGAATCTGTCGGACTTTTGGTTGATCGTGTGTAGGCAAGTCCGTTCGTTCGAAAGTCCGTCGGAAAGTCCGTTGGACCAGTACGGTCGAAAAGTCCGCCCGTGTGTACGCGGCATAAGAATTGGTACGCTGTAATATAATAAATGTTGCTTTTGGGTTTAATATCGCTTTAAGGTGACAAAAGTACCCGTGTGGATATACTGTAAATTCTTGGGTATGCTTATGGTACTCATTAGAAGTGGAGCAGCTGCTTGAATAAGCAGTAAAGTGTCTTCAACATTATGGAATGTATTCCTTGCATTAGGGTAGGAAATGTTTAGGTGTCAGCATGCCTCCTCACCCCTCCTTCTACTTACCTGAGCCCTCATTCGATCCAACGCCGTGCACATCTGCAGCTCTTCTCTCCCTCACTTCTGGGTCTTGCTGGCTTTGCTGGGGCTCCGGGAGCCATTGGCTCCCAGTGCTGTCAATCAAAGCCAGTGATGAAAGAGCGGGGGCGAGTCCCGCTGTCTGTGTCAATGGACGCAGCAGCGGGGCTTGGGTGCAAACACGACAGAGAGGAGGGGCCAGCAGCACCGGCGGAGGACCTGAAAAGAGGAGGTTTGTGCAATTCCAGAACACAGGGCAGGTAAGTATTAACGTGTTTGTTTTTTTTGTTTTTTTAATTTACCTTTACAATCACTACAATCAATAATGCTGAAATAAATTAAATTAAATAGCGAGTAGGGAGGAGGTCTACCTCAAGTCATAATACCTGTTACATCTGTTTTTGATATATATTATATTTTCATTTGCTTAGGCCTTACTCGCACTAGCAGTGTCAAACCTGCATTTACTTTATATGCATTTAGAGGACTATACATATATACATATATACATGCATGTAATGATTTTTTTTGAATGGGGCCATTCACACTGTGCATTTATCTGTGCTTAGGTGCGGTCAGTGTAGCTGCGTTTAGAGAAAATATAATTCTGTGCATCCAGTCTCTGATTAGAGACTATAAACACACCTTAACGCATGTAACTGCATGTAAACATGCCTAAATCTGCTGTAAAGCAGGAACAGCTAAACCAGTGGCGGCTGGTGCTCAAAATTTGTGGGGGAGCACAAACAAACTGGAAAATTCTGAAAAAAAACCCCATCAATTGCAGCCTCACTGTACCATCAATCGCAGCCATTGTGCCATCAAACGCAGCCACTGTGCCCATCAATTGCCGCCACTGTACCATCAAACGCAGCCACTGTGCCATCAAACGCAGCCACTTTGCCATCTATTTCCGGCACTGTACCATCAAACACATCCACTGTGCCATAAAACACAGCCACTGTGCCCATCAATTGCCGCCACTGTGCCATCAAACGCAGCCACTGTGCCCAAATGCAGCCACTGTGCCCATCAAACGCAGCCACTGTGCCATATCAAATGCTCCCACTGTGCCCCATCAAATACAGCTACTGTGCCCATCTTATGCAGCCACTGTGCAGCATTGAAAGCAGCCACTGTGCCCATCATATGCAGCAACTGTGACATCATATGCAGCCACTGTGCCCATCAAATGCAGCCACTGTGCTCATCAAATGCAGCCTCACTGTGCCCCATCAAATGCAGCCTCACTGTTCCCCATCAAACGCAGACTCACTGTGCCCCATCAAATGCTCCCACTGTGCCCCATCAAATGCAGCCTCTGACTGGGAACTTGTTGGAAAAGCCCACAGCATTGCCCTTAGAACACCTGTCCAAACAACAAGAGCTATACATTTTGTTGCCAGCCTGCCAGGAATATTTAAAAAAAGATCATTATACTTTGTTTGAAGCTGTTCGGCGCCTTGGAATGCGCCACAAAGCAGGTCAAAAGCCTGCAAATGAAGTGCCTCGTCTGCAAAATGAGTGATTGCATTGATGTGGCTCTTCCCATAGTGCACTGTGTCTGGCGCCCGAACACAATGCACTTAAAGAAAAATTTTTTCTATTTTTTTTTTTTGTGACTGCTGGGTGGGGGGGTGGCGCCCCTTTGCCCCCTATGGACGGAGCGCCACTGATCTAAACGCAAGAAAAAGTGATCTGGGGTTCATAAAAGTTGTCTATACTTCCCAGATCACTTCTGCATTTAGAAAAGGTAAACGCAGGAGTGCCTTTAGAGTTTTTATGTTATATAGATATGTGAACTTGTCAAGCTCATTAAAGCGGAGGTCTGCCCACCGCTGCAAAAATTAAAAGCCAGCAGCTGCACATACTGCACCTGCTGACTTTTAATAATTGGACACATACCTGTCCTGGAGTCCAGCGATGTCGGCACCGCAGCTGATGTTTCCATCAGCTGTCCGGTGCATTCCGCTTCCATTGCGAGTGAGGTAACCTGGCAGTGTAGCCTTTCGGTTTCACACCAGGAACCCTACTACGCATGCGCGAGGCTCCGCTCCTCTCTCCTACTGGCTCGGCCCCAGCTGTGATGTCAATACCTGCGGCTGAGGCTCCCGGAAGTGGGGAAAGCACACCTGTGAAAGACATGTATGCTGTCCCCCCCAAAAGGTGCCAAATGTGGCACAGGAGGGGGAGAGGAGTACAATGAGCGTAAGTTCCACTTTTGGGTGGAACTCCGCTTTAATATATGTAAGTCTGGTCCTATAAAGAAAAGCAAAGAACTTTGGAGCTGTTTTTTATAGCAACTAGTTGGACTGCAAGTTCAGTTCACAAGTCCTTAACACAGGGATAAGGATTTTAATTTTGTGTGTGGCTCCCCAAATCAGGAGAAAGCCATGACAAAATTGAATATAATTTTATACATTGTTTACATTAATTAAATTTGGTAATTAAAAAGCATTGTGTCACACTGATTACTTTTACCACCATTTAGAAGCTTTGAAATTGTGGACAATTGCTCCAGTGTTTTCACACTATTTGCACAGTGTTGAAGTCTAATTTTAAATATGCACATCATTCTTCTGCTTTTGATAATCTTTACTGTGACTGGAAGCCATTTGGGCCCTCTTATTTTATAATCAATCCTTATTAATTTTTAACAAAACAAAACAGAGAACAATAAAATACAAAATAGCAGTCCATGACCATGAGAGGACAGGCTCCAAGTCTGACAGGCACACAAGACAATTGTTACAACAACAAAAGTGAAAAGAGAACAGTGAAAAATTCCCAGTTACAGACAATACAATAATTATGAAATCTTGTCATCGACATACATCAGTTAGAGTCTTGCAGCGTAACCACAAATAAAAATATGAGCATTACTAAGGCCTGTCTGTGTCCAATACTGCGATTGATGCCTGTCTCTAAATTAGCATAGAAATAACAGCATAAGGTCCCTATCCATGGCGGAAGGCCAGGTTGCTAACCAGCCAGGTAAATTCAAAATTAGAAGAAATTAAATGTAATTAAATAACCCTGATAAGAAAAGGGTAATAATGCCTTTGCTGGTGTTGTAGCATATGTTCTTGACCAGACATGAGGTACCATTGGGGTAGATGTGGTGTAATATATATGAGTAATATACTCAACCGGACCAGATGTCAAGAAACTGTTGCTGTTTGTGTTTACTGTTATAGACCCATCTCTCTGCCTCCATGATCTTCTCCACCTCTCCCTCCCATTCCTTAATAGCAGGACAGTGACTTTGCTTCCAATATCTAGAGATAAAGCTTTTAGCTGCATTCAAAAGGTGGTGACACTCTCATTTTAACTTGGGGAGACCAGCTTCACATGCTGATTCTGTAATCATGCCATGACTATTATGACATCATCAAGATAGAAGAGAGATATGGAAGCGCACACTGAAAGTTGCTCACAACTATGTGACGGGGCGTCAAATTTAATTTTTTTACAATAAGGCCAATTCTTGCTTTCATCAAGAGTACCTCTAGAAGGTTACGGGGTGAAGGCACCACCAACACCCAAAGCCCAATTTTCCCGCAGCTGTTTGACAGGGGCATCAAATTGAATTTTTTTACAGCAAGGCCAATTCTTGCTTTCATCAAGAGTACCTCTAGAAGGTTACGGGTGAAGGCACCACCAACACCTAAGGCCCAATTTTTCTGCAACTGTTTGACCGGGGCATAAAATGTCAACTTTTTCCAGCAAGGCCAATTCTTTCTTTCATTAGAGTACCTCTAGAAGATTATGGGGTAAAGGCACCACCAACACCCAAAGACCAATTTTTCTGCAACTGTGTGACAGGGGCGTCAAGTTTAAATTTTTTACAGCAAGGCCAATTCTTGCTTTCATCAAGAGTACCTCTAGAAGGTTATATGGGTGAAGGCACCATCAACACCCAAAGACCAATTTTTTCCGCAACTGTTTGACAAGGGCGTCAACTTTACATTTTTTACAGCAAGGCCAATTTCAAATGTGACAGAAAGGCTTCAGCTCCACCCCCTACCAAACCCCTCCCCTCCACCGCATTTCACGCACCATGAGTTTAATGGTATACAATGCCCATGGGGGGGGAGCTGAAGCCTTCCTGTTACATTTGAAATTGAGCGTCTTTAGGTGTATGCTTCCATCTCTCTCTTCTATCCTGTTAATGATCAGGCAAAACAAGCTCTTGGGGAGCTGCACTGGTCAGGGAGTAAATCACTGGGTTGATGTGTTAGTGTAGCTTGCAGCAGTGCATCATGTTTGGCTGGTTTACCATGACATCATCTGCAATTTGGAAGGTATGGAATGTTGGATTCTAAGATGCATAGAATAAGTTGAGGTGGGAGTAATATTGATGCTTTTTATGATTTTCAAATTGAGATGCCATGTCTCATATGAATAAGGGGATGAATTTCATTGTGGTGATTTAATGGCTATGGTTAAACGGTATGAATTGAAATGTGTCAAACCAGAGTCGTATCTAGGGAAAATAGAGCTTATGGCAACAATGTAAATTGCACCCATGTCCAAACATCGGATGTAACTTTATGGTAAACTTGCAAATCAAATCTGTTCTTCTTGTTGATCTTTAATTCATAAATTATAGCATTACGTGATAATTATAACGTCACCTTCCTTACTTTCACTGATGCAAATTGGTTTATGATGTGATCATTTTCAGTTTCCTATCTTTCTACACTAACATAGCAAGATAAGAGTAGTTCACCCCCTTCCCACATCAAAACCCCTCTTACATCAGAGCCCCCCCAGCCCCAGTCATATGACTGATCTGTTTTCTCCCTGTAGTGCCTGCTCCTGTACCAGACAATTTACAGGCTGTCAGGAGTTGTTTAGAGGCAGCTTCTCTTGGCCCCCCCTGCTGACCCAACGAGGGCTTGGGCCCCAGACAGGAGGGCTACCTGTACCCCCTGTCAGTGGCCCTGATCATCCCTGGTGTAGTGGGTAGCACTCTCACCTAGCAGTAACAAGGGTCACTGGTTCAAATCCCAACCACAACACTACCTGCCTGGAGTTTGCATGTTCTCCCTGTGCCTTCATGGCTTTCCTCCGGTTTCCTCCCACACTCCAAAGACATGCTGGTAGGTTAATTGGCTTCTGTCTATATTGGCCCCAGTATATAAATGTGAGTTAGGGACCTAAGATTGTAAGCTCCTTGAGGGTAGGGACTGAATGTACAATGTATATGTAAAGCGCTGCATAAATTGGCAGCGCTATATAAGTAGTACGGCACCCCTCTTCAAGTGATGCTCGGTCCATGTGCCATGCGTGTCATATCCTGGATAAGCCACTGAATGAAACTGACCCCAGAAGCTAAATGCATGCACCCAGAAATACTGTACTTACCTTGAGTTATTGTCCAATCTATTCCAAATACAACACAATCTATTCCAAATACCAACTTCACATAAGTTTGTGCCTTTGCGTCCCACACATCACGAACATCTAATGAGATACAGAGGGCAACCTCACTGACCAAAAGCATGTTGGTCAGTGAGGTAGGGTAAGCCAAATGCTTTGATTTCTAGGTTAAGGCTGCTGCTTGTGCAGAGGAGTGTGTGTTTTGAGGTGCCTAGGGAATTCTAAAAACTCAAGGTACCTCGAGTAGCTGCACTTACACGCTGGGATCAGTTTATTTACTTTTAATTCAGTACAGATTCACTTGAAGTGCTTTAGCGTTATCTAATAACACTTAGGGAAAACACTGCAAAGTTCAAATATTTATTTAACTTATAAAATCCATTCTTGAATCATAAGTTAATAGTTATGTAATGCAGTTAAAGAGGGGCCTGATTTATGCTACTAGCACAGCTAATCAATGCCAGAGATCATTTAAACCTCTAGTCAGATCTGTTGTATAGCTGACTCATGCAGTGACTGGAAATGACAACACTTTCCTATCTTTACTTGATCAAAGAGTTCATGGGAGAAAATGGGACTGTGTGGCTGATGCAAGACTAGTCACCAGAAGAACATTTGTGAACATTTACTTGTCTCTTATGACATGAATATTAAAAAAAGAACTATGCACTGTTTGTGACAGACTATTTTGTATAGCCCAGGGGAGTTACAGAAACAACAACGATCCATTATGTGACAAAAGCACTTAGGGGCCCACTTATAAGAAGTCAAGTTCAAAAAAATAATTCTTCTTCACATTATCTGTTTCAAGAGCCTACTTATAAGGCAATGTTTCTTTGCATTTATGGCCATTTTTCAATAAAACTAGAAATAATTCAGGGAAATCTGATTTATACACGGGTTTCTTCAATTTACAATCTCTTTTTTTGTACTGACTCACATAACACTCATATTGATGTAATCCATTAAGGAACTTACCCCAAGGTGCCATGATTTCTATTTTATTTGCTAATTTTACACCTTTTTCACCAAAGCTTCTATTTTTTCACCATTTTGTAGGTTGCACTTTGATATTACATCTTCCATATCGGCATTTTTATAAAGTATTGTATTAATGGGTAAACTTTTTGTTGTTTATTCAGCTGTGGTTTGGCAAAAAAAAATGAATCCTTAATGGATTCCCAAGCCTTCAGTAGTCCTACACATGTGAAATATTTATAAAAAATGTGCATGACTACTTCCACACAGGAATGACAAATAGGAAAAAAACATAAGAACCAACAGAAAGTCTGTGTTGAGTCACCCATGATGTAATAGAGGAGGCATGGATACATATATAATGGCTAACACTGACTCCTAATGGCTTTACCACCTTGTCTACCAAGGTATGTTTATAAATGTCCTAGTATGTAAGTGGTTAAAAAAATCTACCAGCAGCTGCTACAACTTAGTATTTTTTTTTTTCGGACACCTGCCAGATTTCATGTAAAAGTGATCCAGCTGGCTATAAAGCCACTCATTCACTTTTATGTTAATGTGAAGTGCCACCCCCACCCCACCCCACCCCTTGCCATGGTGCCCAAGCTCTCGTGCTGCTCCAGGGAGCCCAGGACCTTCAGAAACTGTATCAGCATGGTGAGTGGAAGGAGCAATCTCTTTTGTGAATAATCTACTATTGGAGAACTCAGCTCTGCGCATTTCTGGCTTCAGAGCTGCCAAAATTTTGGCTGAAAAGACAATTAAACAGCTAATCAAGAACAGTCCAATGCTTGATCGTCTGGAGTGGGTAGGTTGTGTGAACTAAAATTCATTTTACTGTACTTTGTTCTGGAAAATATAGATTTGAAAAACTGCAACTGCAACCATTTTTGTCGAACAGGACCTCTGCTTTCCAGAAGTAAATATTTGTGTGGAGATTTTAAGTCATTTTCTAGTAAAATTCAGATTTTAACATGTGTGCAAAAATTAAAAAAATGTCCCTGTATAAAAGTGTTTAAAGTGCCCCCCCTAGGTGATCTATGTACATTGTAAGGATTTTAGAAAGCTTTGTTGCACATTCCTACATTTCCTGTTCTGAAGAAATAGCTGTTTCTTTCCCCATGTCCTTCCAATCTGATTCCTGAATGGGAAGGTCATTAAAATTCTGAACAAATTTCAGTGTTCTAATGAAGAATGCTGCCTTTGTTGTCTGCATCCCTTTGTTAGACAAGCCTTAAAACTTCACTCTCCCAATCAATATTGATTATTTTTAATCCTCATGTTGCTAGCATTAATAAATTGATAAGAATGTATATCATATTTTATTTGTTTTGAGCTCTTTTTTTAATTTTTTCATTTACTTCCTGGTTTTGTGCCTAGGCAAATGATATCATACATCCCAGGAGTCTTCATGAAGGGAGGAGGGATTTTCTCAGCTAAACAAACTCTCCTGCATGGATGCTTGAGCTAAGGGCAGATGGATTCCAGGAAGTAAATGCTACATAAATCATTTGCCCTTACTCAAGATGGCCACGGCCAGAAATGCTAGGGGGGTGATTTTCATGGATGGATGGGGGAGTTTGCTTTGAATATTACAAATTAATTAAATAGTGTTTTTGCTTTGCAGTTCTCAGATGCAGTGAAGGTCTGCTTTAAGCTGTGCATAGATCAAACACAATTTGTCTGGTTCAGCAGGAAACGGCTGAATTGCAAACCATGTGTAGCTCCTCCAGCTCACAAGATTTGTTTTAACGTTTGACAAATGAGTCATCCAATTCTGGTAGATAAAAAATTTAATTTTTGAATTCCATTTTTTATCCACCTTAATTGGGTGACTCGTTTGTGAGTCAGATTTTTATATGCAGCATTGCATTACCTACCATTAAAGTACTCTTAAGAGGCATTATTGCACTATTGGAGTTTTTTTTGTTTTTTGCATATTTGCACTCCCTGGTATTGATGCTATTGGACTGGATTTGAACATCGCCCGCCATCTGTGGAGCCTTCTGGTGGGGGGCGTTTAGGACATCAGGACATCTCTCCAGCTGTTGTTAATTATGTTCCTGTTTAGAGTTTGTATTGTTAGCCTCGGTTCACACCAGTGGCGGCACGACTTGCAGGTCGCCTCACCGAGGCGACCTGCACACGACTGCCCGGGCGACTTGCAAAACGACTTCTGTATAGAAGTCTATGCAAGTCGCCCCCAAAGTCGTACAGGAACCTTTTTCTAAGTCGGAGCGACTTGCGTCGCTCCCTTTAGAACGGTTCCATAGCACAGAACGGGAGGCGACTTGTCAGGCGACTAGGTCGCCTGACAAGTCGTCCCTGTGTGAACCGAGCCTTAGGGTAATATGATTAGGAGGGGAATGTCCTCCTGTGGGGTATAAGGTATGTGTCTGAGTTTCAATAAACAGTCATTCCTTTGGAGTTTACGTCAACACCTCGTCTGTGTATGGTGATTTAGGTAACAGGGCTGGTATTAGCTCTCAGTCTGCTCGGAACGGTTTGGAAGGCAGGAGGCACTGTTTGACGGAAGGGAGCACCTAATCGGGGTGCCAAACGGTTCTGTCAGTTTTCATGCTGGTGATTGTCAGCAGCCAAAAAAAGGACCAATAACATGGGTGGTAATGCGAACCTGAAAGGAAAATTTTGGATTGCCACTCAGGTTCCTGCATCCAAATCCAGTAAACTTGCGGAAATGAGCTTGTCTCAGTTTTGCATATACTTTCCATTGGTGGCAATGCATTCTATTTTATGACATGACCTCCATCTGGCATATTTTTGGCTCTGTTAAGGCTGCAATAGCCAACTGAATTTGGAGCCATTGGTGACACTACTGTCTTCAAAAGTCCATTTTTCAATCCAATTTTGTCAAATGAGCCGGAGGAAAATTGTGTGGTGGGCTTCACAGTGACTAATCACTATGATAGCCAATCAGAGGCTGTCACAGCAATCAGGTGACCAGGAATTGGGAGTTTCAGATCCCGATCGTTAGTACGTGCCCTGGGGCTCTGGGCGCTCCCAGCACAAAGACAAATACGCAAATATGCAGCCCCGCAGAAAAAAGCCCAGTCCAGTGGGGCCACATATTTGTGTACGATTGCCACCAAGGGGTTAATAACCCATATTTTGAAAAGCATTCAGATTGTCTCTAATGTTCTAACGCAGATCTAGAAGAGTCCTGCCTCTTTGAAGAGCGCTACTGAGCGACACCTGCGGCAGATCACACACCCAGTGGATTTTGAACATGGTGTGGGAAATGCACACGGAACACGGGTTTCCTGCACTGGGTTTCAGTGTGAATGAACCCTAATTCAAGCATACTTTACATAGTATTCTCAGAAAGTAAAAAAAAATGGATGTTATATCCAGAGCAATGTAATGATACCATCTTATAAAAAAGGAACGCTACGTCATTAGGCAGCTTGACACTTTATTTGGTATGTGCTTTCATAATACAAGCGAAAGGGAACAGAATGGATCCTTCACAAGATTTTGCATATTAATGTTTACATGTACACAAAGAACAAAGTAGACACAATGAGTACGTTCATTACTGATACAATTTGTGTTCTCTCAGATAAAATGATCTATTTTAATCAGGCAAGTTAATCTTCAGAACATTTTCCTTCATTGGTACCATAATTGCTCTGTGCTCTTTATACACTAGGTTACAAATAAAGTATATGTAAAATCTCACCCTGTAAAACAACCTGTTCAGTTTAAAATTGAAATGAAAGGCAAAACATTTGTGTATAAATATAAAAACATTATAAATACCTTTTTCCCCCTTCTTTAAAAAGTGATCACATTCCCTCTGTTCTCAGCTGCATAAGGACCCTAAAGAGCTGAAAAGCAGGAGCACACTGGTCTTCCCAGTGAATAGCCGTGCAGGGGGAGGGGGTGGCAGGACATTGGAAAAGAGCAGGCTGGGGACAGGGACCTCTTCTCACTGGGGACAGGGACCCCATCTTCCCTGGGGACAGGGACCCCTTCTCACCTGGGGACAGGGACCTCTTCACCCCTGGGGAAAGGGACCACTTCTAACCTGGGGACAAGAACCCCATCTCCCTTGGGGACAAGGACCCCATCTCCCTTGGGGACAGGGATCTCTTCCCACTTCACGGCTTCTCTGTGATCTCCCACCAGGAGCTCTTCCCCTACGGGGAGTCCCATGGGGACCTACTGCTGCCCAAGAGTGCCATGACACCAGCACTGAGATAGAGGACACGAAGATAAAGGACACTGACACCAACTCCAAGACACACTGCACTGAGATAGCGTGCCCCAACACCAGTGCTGAGAGAGAGTGCACTGACACCAGCACTTTAACACTCTTAATATGTGCAATTTATACAGTTAATTTTAATCACTTGAATTCTTTTTTTGATTATGGGTGTGAGTGGAGCCTCATGTTTAAAGTGATTGTAAAGCTTTGTTTTTTAAATTTTTTTAAAAATAACAAACATGTCGTACTTACCTCCTCTTTGCAAGGGTTTTGCACAGATTGGCCCCCAATCCTCTTTTTCTGGGGTCCCTCCGCTCGCTGGAACAATCGGTCTCAGGTAAGAAAAAGGGGGGCTCTAGGGGGGTACTGCAGCACAAAAGGTTTTTCACCCCAATGCATAGAATGCATTAGGGTGAAAAACTGTGAGGGTTTAAAACCTAAAACAAGGCCTCACAAAGCCTAGAGCCACCTCAAGTGCAAAAAGGTTGAGAAATGCTGCACTTGAATTTGTAATGCTTTACATTACTGTTGTTTATTCTGAGCTGGTGTACTCCCTTTTACCAGTGCTGTTCCATTTTTAGCAAAAAAAAATGAATTTTATATCTGATTTACCAAGACTCCAAATGGGTGACTGCTTCATGAAACACTAATCTAAATTTTTTTTTTAATTGGTTTTTATTTGGTTGTTGGTTGTGGTTGCTCCTTTATACATTAAAGCCCCGTACACACGATCAGAAAATCCTATGAAAAATATTGATTTTAGAGCAATCCTATGATAATATGACCATTAGTACAGAGCTTTCGAGAGCCGATCAGACAAGTTCATCCGATAGTATAAAAATTTTGTACAAATACACTACAACACATCACATCACTTCCGAATCTTTATTCTGTTGTACGAGAATTTTTCCTGACTTTAGTAAACTCTTCAGGTTCGATCTGAGATTAGCATGCAAAAAAAAAAACGGACGATCATTCTTCCGATAATCTCATCGTGTGTATCAGACATAAGTAATCAAGTCTTGCTTCATTCATTTCTTAAGACTATAATCTCTTTTGCCCTTCATTGTTTATTGTTATGTTTTACCATCTGCTATGTAATTTCCCATTTCAAGATACTGAACTATTTATTAGAACCATAAAACACTGTGACCAATAAAACATATATAGTGATACAGAGAAAAAAGACTGAAGGACAGATAACAACAGGACTTCTCGTAACTGCTGCTCTAAGGCCCATATATAACGAAGAACTCCCATTGTGCTGCTAAAAATGGCCATTTTGATATATGCCCCCATTAACATTTTTACGTAGTGATTTTCTATTTAGGGAAAATGGGCTCAATGGGTAAATATCCCTGGAATGAAGCTTACTTCCCAGACAGTGTCCATGCTTGTTCTGGCAGCGAGTGTGTCACAGCTGTGCACCAGAGGAAGACTAGGTCCCTCTTGTCTTTAGAGCACTTGCCAGAACAGATGACTAATTGATACAACAGCTCAAGTACAGCAGTTGTGAGACCTGGTTAGAGCAAAGTCATCAGCTTGAGATGCCTTTTATAACAGAATAGTGGATTATTAATAGAATAGAACGCACTAGGGCAAAAAGAGAAAGGAGAAATATTGCATCTTCCTGGAATTCTTTTAGCTTAGTGAGGATGTTTGTGCCTCTCATACAATATGCCAGCTGAAGTTGGTGTAATATTTTATACAGTCTATTCAAGACCATTCTGTATACCGTAAGTGCTATGCAGGACTAAACTTTGAATCTTATGCCTCGTACACACGATCGCAGATTCCGACAACAAAATTGTAATGGAAATTTGTAAGTTCTGTATATAATTGTATTGTATTTTGTATGTATTGCACATTGCCCTCACTGTGCACACAGCACTAATAATGTTTTCAGTAAATGTTTACATTCTTTCGAGTCCTGATTAGAATTAGCCTGCCTATGTAACGCCCCTTGTTACCATAAATGTACAATTGTAATATTAATGTGATACCTACGTAATCATGTGCATAAAAACCTTCAATTGCGTCATAATAAAGCAGAACAGTTATTTGGAAAGATGCTGAGCGTATCTTTTGTGTCTGTTCCCTACTGCAGTAGTTATTATTAATTTGGAACCACTAATCAATATGAGGATAGGAGTTGCCTATGCCCCTGTTGAAGACCCCTAGGTCGAAACGTGTCGGGTTCATATACCACTTTCTATGTTGCCCATTTGTTTTTATGCATCGTGATCACGTTTTTATTTGTTTATGGTTGTTTTCTCAATAAAAACACCCTTTTTTACCTGCACCATGTGGAGGCATATACTTTTTGTCTTTACATTCACTGCATGAGGCCCAGCACCTCCAACCGT
Organism: Aquarana catesbeiana; assembly: GCF_042186555.1. Lineage (NCBI taxonomy): Eukaryota > Metazoa > Chordata > Amphibia > Anura > Ranidae > Aquarana > Aquarana catesbeiana. Next base: position 170,915,744 of record NC_133326.1, read on the forward strand.
CCCCTTGGTGTCTTTTTGGAAACTCCCGATTCACGCTTTGGCTGTTCGGTGTGAGGACCCATCTGGTTGCCTTCGGAGATCTATGCAGACCACAACCCAGAGGATTGGAGATTCCAGACCTTCCATTCTATGTCATTGGTGACAAACTGCGCATGCGATTCCCTGTCGCTGACACGGGAATCCACAGGATCTGGTAAGAGTCTTTTTTGCATTTCTTCTTATTGGCTCATCCTGCTGGGAAGTCGTTTTAAGATGCAAGGTGACTTCTGACAAACATCAGATTACCACCACCCCTTGGAGTATCCACACCTCCTGTGCAGTTGGACATTCACACCCATCTACGGACGTTGTGTTTAACTCACCTCTGGCTAATTATTTTAGCACTATCTCACCATTACAATCACATCTATTTACCTTTATTGCACATGCGCTGCATTTTTCCATATATAAGTTCACTGTTTTTGTCAGACTGTATGCAGCAGCTCCCATTTGTCTTATTAGTTAGCGCGGTGTTTCACATCTATTTTGACACTTCTTGTTTTTTGCTAACTTGTTTTATTTTTTGGTAGGGTTTTTTTGTGTTTGGTGGTAGGAATTAATACTAAGATATACATATGGTGTGCATGACAAAGTTATTGTTATAAACTATATATTCTATGAATTTTATGTACCTTTATACCTAGAGTTGTTCATCTATCCCATTTATAGATCCTGAAAAAGTGAATACATTCCAGGAAACACTTTGAGCTTTGGAAAGGAATATCTGAATATGCCCGTTTGTATATATATATATATATATAATGTTTTTAAACTCCAAAAGAAAAACCAACAGATCCTGTTCCCTTAAAGCATGTTATACAGCACAGTTCTTGTGCTGTGTCATTTGACTCCCTGTATCACCTAAAAAACCTGGTTGATCTTGCCTGGCTATACCCTCCCCCTTGTACGCTGACCACTATATATCAGGGCTGCTGAACCCTGACACCGTGGTCAAAGTACATGCCTCGGTCATCCACAGCCCTGCTCTCTTGTGTCTGTGTCTCCTCTGTCCTCCTCCCCCCCTCCCCTCCCCTCGTCTGCTTGTACCAGTGCCCACCCCGCTCCTGCTGCTCTCATATCTGCTACTAAATCCTCCCATCCTCTCTGTACCATAATAATAAGTGTTCTTGTGGCTGTGTTATGTAAAAAATTAGCAGGATAGTACCTATAGTAGTTGAGCGCGGCTCCCGGCGCTCAGCTGACTGTCGGCTCTCTCTCTCCTCTATTCCCCTCCTCCCTGGCTGGATCAGTGGGAGGGCTCGGCCCCACCCACACGAGCTGTGAGCCGAAGAGAAAAGAGAGCTGACAGTCAGCTGAGCGCCGGGAGCCACGTTCATATAGGTACTATCCAGCAGATTTTTTACATAACACAGGCACAGGGACACTTATTATTATGGTACAGAGAGGATGGGAGGATTTAATAGAAGTGGGTTAACAACCACTTTAAATGAAGTGTACTCAATACAATATGGAGATAAATGATAAGAAATGTACCTATTCTAATAAGTTTTTATTCAAAATGTAATTGGAAATTTATTTTAAAAGATTTTTGCTGTATAAATAACTTTATATATTTTTAACTGTAATGCCTTGTACACACGATCGGATTGTTGGCCAACAAATCTGTGGAATTTTGTCCGAAGGGTGTTGGCTCAAACTTGTCTTGCATACACACGGTCACACAAATGTTGGCCAACAATTACGAATGTAGTGACGTACTAGACGTACTATGTGGTTTTTCAGCTCTTTAGCGCCACTCTTTGGGCTCCTTCTGCTAATTTCATGTTAGTAGAAGTTTGGTGAGTGTTGATTTGCGCTTTTCTTTTCGCGTTTTTCATTCAGCGCGTTTCATTTTGCGCTTTTCATTTCGTGCCTTTCAGTTCATTTCTGAACGGCCGTTTGACAACCAGACATGTTGCGGAATCGGAGGAGATAACGTATTATTTATTATTGGCCTTGGAATTATTGCTTTGACATTATTTTTTTGGTTGAATAATGATTTGATTTGGGATATTTTATATATTTTTGTTGATGGATAGAATGCAATTTTTGGTTAAGTTCTATTGGCAGATAGCTACTTTTTTTTTAATGCACAATAAAAAATTGTGTAGAATAATACTTGGCTATGTGTTTTACTTCAAATGACAGTTTGGGAGTAGGCAGTTACATTTTTAAAAATACAATGTAAAATTGACAAGGGACACCAACATAGTTGTATCTTTGATCTTAAAAACTACGGGATAATGGTGTTGTGGTAACTTGCACAAATAAAAAAAAAATATATATATATTATTCTTGATATCACTAGAAAGAAAAAGCCTTTGAAAACTTGTTTGCAATAACTCCATCAGTATCACCAGCAAAGCAGCTTCATTATCATCCCATTAAAGAAGAAGAGAATGTGCGCTGCATTTGGAGATTTCATAATTTGCCACGTCACGAATGTTAATTCTCCATTACAAACGCTAGTTTACAAGACCCACCGCTTCTGCTTCCGAGCATGCCTGTTTGTACTTTGGACTTTTGTCCGACGGACTTGTGTACACACGATCGGAAAATCCGACAACACACATTTGTTGGCGGAAAATTTGAAGACATGCTAGCCAACATTTGTTAGCCAGCAATTGTCCGATGGAGCATACACGCAGTCGGATTTTCCGCCAACAGCCTGACATCCAACATTTCCCATCGGAGAATCCGATCGTGTGTTAGGGCTTTAGTCTTGTTGTGCTTTGAAAGTCCCACCATGCCTAATAGGTTTTGGTCTTTCTAGTATAACTGGGATGTGGCATGTACAGGCCAAACATATCTATTTTGAGTTTTCAGGAATTGTCTAAAATAATATATCAATTTAAATTATGTTTTTTTTTTTATGTAGAACTATAGGCTCAGACAAATATAGTTACATATATAGAAATGCAGCATGGATCTGTCTTGATTTAAATCAAAATATGTGCTCACTGAAAATATTCTATTCTTCCCTTTTTGTTTTCTGCAGATTGCAACCTGTCTTTTTGATGAGACATACAACAGAGTGTTGCACAACATGTCAAAGCAGCCAACAAAGTCATCGATATATGTTTTGCTGCACATGGTCAATGAAATAACAACTCTACCCTGCCTGTTTCTCCTGCTATCAAGGTCAAATAACAGATGCTGAAAACATCCTTCTTTGCTTCCTCTTCAACCCCTTTTACTTACAATAACTGTAACTGACTTTAAAAAAAAAAAAATGCACACAGATGGCACTTAAGCCTCAGCACCTCTATCAACCCTGTCATTAGCAGCTAAGAACCAATTTTCTCAGTTACATAATTAAAGTTGGGAAAAAAACAACAAACCCAACCCGTTGAAATGATTTAATAATTCGTATAGTATTCTTAGGCAACAAGCAGGGTTCATCAGAAGTCCATCTGCACAGAAAAAAACATGTGGAGTCTGTCTTGAGCGTGCTGTAGGGTATTATTACAGATAATATGATGACACAGCTACACCCTGGCAATATTTATTTCATTGTGGTTGTGTCTTTGTGGTTGAGTGGGCAAATCAACAAAATATTACCTGTTCTAAGGATCCTAACCATGGAGGTGATTGATCAAGTAATCACGGGGAATGACAACTGTAAATATATTGGATCAAGCAAAATATCCCAAAATAACTTCCAGTTCTGATGGGAATCTTAACCGCTTCAGCCCTGGAAGAGTTTATCCCCTTCCTGACCAGAGCACTTTTCGCGAGGCGGCACTGCGCCGCTTTAACTGACAATTGCGCGGACGTGCGACGTTGCACCCAAACAAAATTGACGTCCTTTTTTTCCCCACAGATAGAGCTTTCTTTTGGTGGTATTTGATCACCTCTGCGGTTTTTATTTTTTGCTCTATAAACAAAAAAAGAGCGACAATTTTGAAAAAAACACATTATTTTTTACTTTTTGCTATAATAAATATCCCTCAAAAATATATAAAATAAACAATTTTTTTCTTCAGTTTAGGCCAATATGTATTCTACATATTTTTGTTAAAAAAAATCGCAATAAGCATATATTGATTGGTTCGCGCAAAAGTTATAGCGTCTACAAAATAGGGGATAGTTTTATGGCATTTTTATTATTAATTTTTTTTTTTACTAGTAATGGCGGCGAGCTGCGATTTTTATCAGGACTGTGACATTATGGCGGACACATCGGACAATTTTGACACATTTTTGGGACCATTGGCATTAATACAGCGATCAATGCTATAAAAATGCATTGATTATGGTAAAAATGTCACTGGCAGGGAAGGGGTTAACACTAGAGAGCGATCAAGGGGTTAATGTGTTCCCTAGTGTGTGTTCTAACTGAAGAGGGGAGGGGACTGTACAGGGGAGATGATAGATCGCTGTTCATACTCTGTATGAATAGACGATCTGTCTGTTCTCCCCTCAGAGAACCGGAAACAGATCCCGGTTCTCCGTGTGTCAGCGGCGATCGCAGGAGCCCGGAGGTGATCGTAACCACCGGGCACTCTCATTGGCTCGGGGGGGCGAGCAGGGGGCACACGCCCCCTAGTGGCCACAGGGTGAAGCGACGTTACATAACGTCGTTTTGCTCAGCTGTGCCATTCTGCTGCAGCACAACAGCGGTGGCTGGCCGGCAAGTGGTTAAAGCGTAACTAAACTCCCTCAATCAACATTAAAGGGGTTGTAAACCCTTGTGTTTTTCACCTTAATGCATCCTATGCATTAAAGTGAAAAAACTTCTGTCACTGACCAGCCCCCCGTTTTACTCACCTGAGCCCATTTGTTCCCACAGCGGAGACGCGCTCTACTTCTCTGCCCGTTGTCTCGGCTCTTGATTGGATAGATTGATAGCAGCACAGCCATTGGCTCCTGTTACTGTCAATCAAATCCAATGACGCGGGTGCCAGGGCCAAGTCCGCCATTCTGCGTTTATGGACGCAAATGCTGGACTGGGGAGAGCTCCCGCGCGGTAACCCCCAGGGAGAGCGCTTCTCCTAAGGTGTTTCCCGATGCGGGGAAGAAGTAGAGGATCGGGGCCACTCTCTGAAAAATGAACTGCACAGTGGAGGTGAATATGATCGGTTTGTTATTTAAAAAAAACATGAAAAACAAGGGTTTACAATCCCTTTAACTAACTTTAATGTGATTTCTCAACAAAATAAAGTGTGGAGACATTGATGGATGGGTGAGTTTGCTTTAAATATTAAAGTAGTTGTAAAGGCAGAAAGTTTTTTATCTTAATGCATTTTATGCATTAAGATAAAAAAACCTTCTGTGTGCAGCAGCCCCCCTAATACTTACCCGAGCCCCATTTCTATCCAACAATGTTGCACGAGAGACTCGGCTGTCCAGGACTCCCTTCCTCAATGGGTGAGACAGCAGCGTGGCGCCATTGGCTCCCGTTGCTGTCAATCAAAGTCAGTGAGCCAATGAGGAGAAAAAGGGGGACAGGGCTGGGCCGCTGCTTTGTGTCTGAATGGACACAGGGAGCAGAGGCTCAGCTCAGGTGCCCCCATAGCAAGCTGCTTGCTATGGGGGCACTAAATAGGAGGGCGGGGCCAGGAGCACAGAAGAGGGACCCAAGAAGAGAAGGATCTGGGCTGCTCTATGCAAAACCACTGCAACAGAGCAGGTAAGTATAACATGATTATTATTTTTATCTAAAAAAAACAAGACTTTTGTATTACTTTAAGGCCTCATGCACAATGGATGTTTTTATAGCTGCTGTTTTTGGCTTCAGGCTTTTTTTTTTATGCAGTCAGTAAACTCCCCTATGTTATCCTATGTGTCCATGCACACATAGGCTTTTATCAGCGTTTTTCTGGCTGAAAATAAAAACAGAACTGTCAGGGAATGAGCTGGAGGATAGTTATCCGCAGACCTGGCACAGTAGCCAATTCCCATTATGGCCACACCCGTATAAATACCCCCACGCGTATTGCGAACACACATTCGCTACGGCGAACACATGTGCATGTTGGTGCATGCAGTGCACATCAGATCCTAGCGCCCTCAGGCCTTTAAAAGGATGACTGTGGCACATGGACATTGCTGAATGGTCTTCAGCGTCCTCTTAGGGCGTAAAGGATGTGGAACTCTCTTTTAAAAGACTCTTGGATGGGCATCTTAGTAAAAACAATATACGGGGATATGGGAAATGATTTTTCTACACACGCACATCTACACAGGTTGAACTGGATGACTGTTGTCTTTATTCAACCTTACCAACCATGTAATCTATGTAACTGTGTTTCCTGTTCCAGTGTTTGCTGCTGTTTCTGATCAACTGTTACTGACCTGACTTGCCCTTGGATACCTCTTGTCTCCCTCCCAGCTCTGACCTCAGATTGCCCATGTGTATGACCCCAGCTTGCCTAACCACAATTCTGATACCTGATCTGCTGACCACTGACTTCCTGACCTCTGCTTTTGTCCCAGGCTACACCTTCTGCTGTGCCTGGTCTGCTGTGATCCACCTTGGTGCCTACCTGCTGTACTAAGCCTGCAGTACCTATCTACAGTACTCACTTGTTGCTCCAGCCTGCAGCACATACCTGCTGTATCCAGCCTGGTGCACTTACCATTGCAACCTGTTTCCTGCTGTGTGTACTCTGCACCACCTATAGCTCTCCTGGGTCCTACTGATCACCTTATCTGGGATTCACCTGCAGAGAGATCTCCATACCACCATCTTTCATCTGTGGCACCGCTGGCAATGCCTGCTTCTTTGGACTTCATGTCCCCTGTTATCACCTTCAGGGGCACCGAGCACTCAGCCACAAGAAAAGCCCTCTCAGCATTTCGGCTTCAGGACCAGATAAGTGACAAGAAATAGTGGGTTTCTGCGGAGTTTTTCAGCTGTAAAAACGCTTTAACTCTGAAAAACACTGCTATTTGGTGTTTATGAGCGTTTTTGAGCCATAAGCTTTTCTGGGAGTATAGTTTGACTAAAAAGCTCTAAAAAAATGCTAATGAAAAAACGCTGCAAAACACATCAAAACTATATAGCTAAAGCTACTGGCGTTTTATGCATAAGGCCTAAAAATTTATTAAAGCGGAGTTCCAGTCCCACTTTTTTTTTTTAAAAGACTCCTCTGTACTTGTCTAAACATATACATTAAGATTTAGAACATGTCATTTTAGTTTATGTTAAAATATTTGATTATCAACCAGATCTCAGAAGCAGGCAGGTTCCATGTTAGCTGTGGGCATCTGAAGCGCTCTTCTCTTCATTTCCGGGATTTCGGTGCAGCTGGTTACCCAGCATGCACCTCCCGATCTGGCGCCTGCGCAGTACTGCTAGACTGGTCCCGGGCAGATATGCTCCACTTCTTCCTGACCGATGCAGTTCTTCGAGAATGGCACCTAACTCCTTCTGTTTGTGTCATTTCCGGTTTGGAAATAACGCAAGATTTCGTCATTAGGCGATTTGCAAGGACTCCTAGGATACATGACGCCTATCCCAGGAGCCCCTGCGAATCGCCTAGTAATGTAATCACCTAGGTGGCTGCAGCCGGAAGTCAGGGGTGGCCCGTCCATTGGATGTGTCTGGGCGCCGCCCACTCCCTCCAGGCCACTCCCTATATGCAAAGGATAGATTCATGCATAGCATGAATATATCCATGGCCGCCGCGGCCACCCCCTAGTGATGCTTCCGGGCCCTTTCAGGGCACCAGGCGCATGAATTACAGCGCGCAGGGTTTTTTTTTTTTTTGAAGCACCTGATTAGAGCCAGAGGCTCTAATAGGCTTCAAAATAGGGTGGGCATGGGTCGCAGAGAGTGCGACCGGAGCCCACCCAGGTGTGTTATATTCGCTGTTAAAACACTGATCCTCAACCTGGTCAATCAGAAGCGGCGGTAAGACCAGTTTTCCGATTGGCCGAAAGGACGGGTGATTCTATTGGATGCCTAGGAGGAGGGAAGAGGATCACGCTAGGACACGCTGTGGCCGTCCGTAGGACACGCTGCGGCCGCTCCTTAAGACACGCTGCTTGCCCACCTATCCACTACCTAGATGGGGTAAGTGCTGGGCTTACCCCATCTATCCAAGTGTCCATCCACGCGGGGGGGTCATTGGTTTGCCGCTAACCGACTGGGGGGTAGTTGTTTGCCGCCCCCCCAAAAACAAAACACCAGCCGCCACTGCCATTAGTGCTGCTGAAAAAAGGAAAAAAGAAGAAAAAAGGTATTTACATCCAAAAAAAAAAATTACCATTGAGAAAAGCATTCTAAATGGCGATAACGTACATTGCAACGATAAAAAATGGGTGGAACTCCCCTTTAAATGGTGTTTTTAATTGGTGGTGCTCAGATGCAGTGTAGTTTTACTATGGTCACCATTTCCCATGCTTACACACCTTAATGCCTTTTGACTATTGCAAGTGTTTTTTGGTGGTTTTGGGCAACACCCAATTGCTTTTCCCTCGCTTATAGAAGTCTATTGTGCTTTCAAATGCACATAAATAAAAAATGGAGATACTAACAAATCTCTAGGCATAATGATGACTGAGCTGAAATACATTTCATATTCAGTAATTATTATATCAAATTGCCAGGCACAAATATTAATGTATTTCATTATATTTTCCTGTTAGAGCTTAGCTGTTTCATATTATACGATTTTTACCCCTGAATATCATCTAAATCACTTTGGTTACAGTTACTGTTAATGTAATTACTCATAAAAAAATAGATTTAATTGGGTACAGATTATTCCAGCTCAGAGTCTCTGTATTAGAATTTTTTTGTATAATATTGATTTTGGTTCCTAATGTGTGCAAAGGGAAAGGAAGCACACAAGTAGATGCGGAAATGAGGCTTGGAACATTGTTTTGAATCTGACTAGAGCTTTGTACAGCCGTAGACCTAGAGTGACCTCTCTTCCTGATGAAACGTGGAGGCTTTATTTGCATGTTCACAGCTGTGGCAGATTAGCCTGCATCCTCGGGGCCGCACATAAACATTACCACAAGTCTATTTCCCATAAACCTACAGCCGACACAATACAGGGGATTTTCCATAACTATATATAAATACTGTATGTATATATATATACAGTACAGTTCTAGCTCATATCCTGTTCTTCTGGAGTAATGAATTGGTTGTATAGTTTTAAACTGATGTTAAATATTACTTAATACCTAGCCAGTAAATGTTTGCTGGTACAATTATTACAGCTCAAAGTATATTGCTGAACATGAAATTAAATGTTTAAATATGTACAGTGGTCCAGGGCTACCTGCCAAGCCCCTCTTCATGGCTATAGTGCCCCAAGTTACTGTACTGTTGTAATCTGCTTTGTTGCTAGTGACCCTGTGATCTGGGAACAATTGGTCTACTTCTGTTTAAATTAATATATAGTTACATAGTTCGTCAGGTTAAAAAAAAGACACAAGTCTATCTAGTTAAAACACAACCATACAATTCCATATACTCTAATGCCGCGTACACACGAGCGGACTTTACGGCAGACTTGGTCTGGCGTACTGGATTTCGTCGGACAATTCGGACCAGCGGACTTTGTTTGCTCAAAAGTTGGACGGACTTAGATTTGAAACATGTTTTAAATCTATCCGACGGACTCTTCTTTCTAGCGGACAAACCGGTCGTCTGTGTGCTAGTCCGACGAACTCAAACTGACGCATGCTCTGAAGCAATTACAAGACGGAAGCGCTCGGTCTGGTAAAACTAGCCTTCGTATTGAAGCTAGCACATTCCTCTTCTGTGATCTTTTAATACAGCGCTTTTTTTTAATTTATAATGCGAGAGGAATGAAGTTGTTTTTCTGCTTTATATTCACACAGAGTTCTCACAAACTACTTTCTTCATGATTTATCCTCATACCATGACTAATATGATATTTTTAAAAAGCCAGATCTACATAAATAAAGTTTTAAATTAGATTTTGGACTCATCTTTATTTTTTTTATTGATTTCAACACTTATCTATTTTACAATGTGTGCTAAATTATACCAACATTTTTTTTTTCTGGATTTTCTAGTTACCACAATAACCTTAATATTTTGTGTTGTTTTATTGAGCCTTAATGAGGTTGGTGTCCCTTGTTAATTAGACATAGGGGGTGTATTTTCCAAAGGCAAATTAATTTTTCACTACAAGTGCAAATTCTACTTGGAATTGCACAGAAAGAGCAGAAGTGCCTTCGCTGTGGATCCGAGGGGCACATGCAAGGAACCCCCCCCCCCCAAAAAAAAAAAAACATTTTTATTGCACATGATTGCATGATAAAATCAGCAGAGCTTCCCCTCATTTCAGCTCTTCCCCTCAGATTTACAGTGACTACACTTCCAACAAGTGCACTTGCTGTGCAATTTCTAAAGTGAACTTTTCACTAGTACTTTTCACTTGATTTTAGAAATGATTTAGCCTTTTGGCAAAAACACACATAGGGGTTGATTTACTAAAGGGAAAAAGACTGTGCACTTTGCAAATTGCAGTTGCCCTCTGCAAGAGCAGTTGTTCCAGAGCTTAGTAAATGAGCAGAAGCTCTGCTGACTTCCATCATCCAATCATGTGCAAGCAAAAATGCTGTTTTTAGAATTTTCCTTGCACAGGATTGGGTACTCTTTGCAAATTCAAGCCTTACCTCATTTCCGAAGCTCTGGAGCAATTGCACTTGCAGAGGGCAACTGCCCTCTGCAAAGTGCACAGACTATTTGCTTTTATTAAATCAACCCCATAGTCTTTTTCACCTGTACCTGCCTACTCCCAAACAAAATGGCGTTTTTGAATCAAAACACATAGTCAATAATGTAAGGTAACATAAAAATCCATTTATTTTGATCAAAAAAAAATTTGGAAGCCAACACTGGAGACACTTTTAGAATCTGTGAAGCCTTTTGTCCCCCAGGACACACATCAAGTTTTAGGACAAGAAAATTGGTATCTTGCGACTATAGGGAGCACAGGGAGCACAGTCAGACCAGACAGAAACCAGGCAATCACTTTCGACTCTTCCATGGAGCCTTCCCTGCACGCTTCTCTGCAGCCTTCCCTCCACGCTTCTCTGCAGCCTTCCTCGGAGGTTGGGCCTCTGGTGGTGTACTTGGGGCAGGAGGAGGAGGAGTGGCTTCATCTGCCAGATACGTGGTAACAGTAAGCTCCCCTCTCAAGCCCTTCTGATATGCCTGAAAAATCAAACCCTCACAGAGGAGGCGTTGGCCCTTTTCCAACTTCAGCAAGCTGCTGGCTATATAGATGCCATACGCCTCCTCTGCATTGGGTGGTGTACTCAGGATTTGGCTTGCTTCCCGTATGAGGGCTAGGGATTCCTGCTCAGTTTGTGTCATTCTCCTGGGCCTTTGGTGGAGAATGTGGAGGGGAGGCACCTGACACTACGTGCGGCTTCTACTTGGCCCAACCACAGCCTCCTCCTCTCTCCCACTGGGCAAGGCCTCCTCCTCTCTCCCACTGGGCAAGGCCTCCTCCTCTCTCCCACTGGTCAAGGCCTCCTCCTGGCTGAGGTCATCCTGTGTCAAAAAAAGGGACATAGTTGTAATTTTGTGTTACGCAATCACACACAATTTTCAGCTCATGACTTGCAAATATAATTCTCAACAAATAGTAAAGGCTATCTATTTGACACCACCATTATTTCAGGTGATCAACAATATCTGAATTTTTGGCCACTACTGTCTAGTGATATGTCTACATATTAATATTTGTGATGAAGTCATTTTTTATGAAGCACTTAAAAATTTAACACGTTAACATCATTAATAACATTGACACAATCACAAATTCCACAAAAAAGGATACCTGGCTGAAGCTGGGCGCATCCACTTCATCAATGATCAAAAGGCCCAGTTCTTCCTGGGACTCCTCAGCTGGGGTGGAGGTGGATAGAAGGCTGGAGGGAAGAGTGGGGGGAAGGGTGGGGGGAAGGGTCGAAAGTGACTGCCTGGCTTCTGTCTGGTCATCCAGGAATCGCATTTTGTGGTAGTACCACAACTTGGGTACATAAACTTGGTCAGCTGCTGCACCGGATCTGAGCGACTCCTGGATTTTATTGTGTTCCCGCTTGTACATGTTTCGCAAGATACCAATTTTCTTGTCCACAAACTTGAGGTCTGCCTGGGGGACTCGAGTCTTCACAAACTCTAAAAGTGTGCCCAGTGTTGCCTTCCTTACATCTCTATTGTAATATAGTGGGTGTTTGACCTCCCACGGGTTTTTCTTTTCCTGATATAGCTCAATAAATTGGGACAAAAAATCTGCCTCTTTAAAGGGATTCATTGTTTCTGAAAGACAAGACACAAGATCCAAACTAATGTCAGTCACAAATCACAGGATTATTTGTGTTTGGAATCTAGGGGACACATACATACACACACACACACACACACACACACCAAACACATTCACCAAACACACACACCCCCACTTTAATCTTACCTTCATTTCTGACGCTCGCTACTTCCGCACGGACATACGTAGGCCATCGTAATAGCTTTATATACACTGTGCATGTGTCATGCTCCGCCTGCGTCGCCCGCCCCTGACGTTCTTTAGTACGATTTGTCCCCGCCCCTGCACTCTTCGTTGCGCAGTGGGAGTATATAGCTAAAGATGGCGGAGAGAATCAGTGGAAGTAGCACGGAGGAAAGCCCGGAGCCACAACCATCCACATCCCGGAGGAGATATAAGGCTACCAACATGGCTTTTGAAGAGATGGTGGAGATGGTGTCCACATTGAGAAGGGAGGACTATGATGGCAAAAAAGGACCGTACACATGACCGAATATGCGTAAGGACAAAATAATGTCCTCAATTGTCACAGCTCTAGAAGCAAAATTTGGCACTAAACAGTCGAAAGAACAATTGAGGAAGCGGTGGTCTGACATCAAAAGTTGGGAGCCAGAACAATATTGGCGAATAAAGAAGCTGCTTAAAAAAAGTAAGTACTTGTTGTGTTTTCATATTGAGATACTTAACTTGCATGCTGATCCATATTTTTTTACTTTATACAGCATCGTTCGTAAAGACCGTTCTTTGTAAAATACATATGATACTTTCGAAAAAGACGTTATTTTTTCGCCAAATCCGATGGTACAGGGTTGGACATACATTTATGTCTTGATAATTTTTCGTATTCCCACAATTTGTTGATGTGGTGTAGATGTGTTTGAAAATATAATGCTTTTTCAAAAATGAATCAGTGTAATGTAAGGACAGGACACAGCAGCTGGTTCCACATCTGGACTCACGAGCACTATAGTGTACTATGTGACCATAACTAAATTTTTGAGGGGTAATACACATAGGAGATAATTGAGGTGTCTGCATCTGTGAAACTTGCCTGAAAATGTGCATTGTTTATAATTGTTGATCAGAGGGAATGTTCATCCTGTCTTCTAAATTTTTGTGGACAAAATAAGGCAATTGTCCACAACTCCTAACCAAAGTTTCATATTATTTGATAAAATCTAAAATATCACTGTGTTTTACCTATACCCTTTGTTGAATTATCATAGAGGAGAAAAGACTCAGACAACAGTCCAAGGATCCTAGGACCCCCCCAAGTCACCAGCCTGAGGCTGAAGATACCCCAAGCCCCAGCCCAAGACCAAGCCCACCCGACGACCTGGAGGAAGGAGAGGAGGAGGAAGTGTGCGAGGTTTCAACCCCACCAAGTGAGTGACTGACACCCCAGCTTAAGGTAATGTATTTTGGCGTGCATATTTTAACCCTTGTTTCTTCTAGAAATTTGTTTGTCTTTTTATTTTGGATCCCAAAAATATTTTTTGGATGCACACGGTGTGTCATCATGTGCTATCTTCCATCATGGGTTATCAATGTACTTGTTTTGTGTTTGCAACCCCTTCATCCTCAAAATTATTTAGTGGTGATAGGAACAAAGGGATTGCACACACAAAATACGTACATTGCTCACCCATGATGGGAGATAGCACATGTTGACTTGGCCCTTTTGTAATGCTCAATTTTGAGCATATTAAAAATTAACGATTTACAAGGGTGCATCACATGCACCGTTCTGAAAATGTTGAACTTTGTAAGTTCTTTAATTTTTTGGTATGTTTTTCAAAACACTGTTGTGAATGTAAAGATTTTAAACAAGGTCTATTTTTGTAAAAATATGCCTTTAATAACGTTAAAACAAAATAAATATTTTTACCCAAAAAAAAATATATTCTAAAAAAAAATTTAAAAAGTTTTTAAAAATGCACCTTTCAATGTGCACACAGTAAAATGTTTTTACTACTACAATGTGTGTGGCTGATTATTTCTCAATAATAATAATTTTTTTTTTTTTTGTGTGGTTACAGTGACAAAGGGCCTGATTAACTAAAGGTAAATGCATTTGCCACTACTACAAGTGCACTAGGAGACAGACCAAACTAAATGCAAACAAGAATAAAAACAAGATATTTTTTTACAAATTTTTTTATTGTATTTTTTTTGAAAAATTAAAGCTCTTGCTGGCCCCCCGACCATTAAAATAATTCACATATCGCTCACGCACTTGACGTGCGGTTCGGGGGGCCAAGCCAATACGGCCAATTTCTAGGCCTGTCATTGTGTGATGTTGTACCAGTCCAGCCTCAGGCCCAACAGAAGAAATATATGTTGCAGAATGTCTCCGTAAAAAGTTATGCAGGATGCAGCAAGCAAGTATGACGTAATTTAGTTTATAGTCCGCCAGATTTATTGCTGAAAGGAACAAACGGAACCGGCTGGCCAGAATCCCAAAGGCATTCTCCACAACTCTTCTTGCTCTGGCCAGCTGGTAATTAAATACCCTCCTCTCAGAGGTGAGTGTCCTTTGGGGGAACGGCCTCATCAAGTGCTCACCGAGAGCAAACGCTTCATCAGCGATAAAAACTGAGGGGAGTCCATCAACATTCTGGTCATCAGGTGGCAATCCCAGGCCACCAGTCTGGAGACGCTGGCACAGCTCGGTCTGTGCAAAGACTCCTCCATCAGACATCCGGGTGTTCTTCCCCACATCCACAAACAGAAAGTCCAAATGTGCCGAGACCACCGCCATCAAAACTACACTATGGAACCCCTTATAGTTGTAGAAATAAGACCCCGAATGCGGTGGTGGCACAATGTGGACATGCTTCCCCCGACACAGTTGGGAAAGTCCCAACGGTCAGCGAACTGCGAGGCCACAGTCTGCCATTCCTGTGTACTGGAAGGAAACTGTGGAGTGAAAAAAAATACAAACATTAAGATAAGGACTTTTAAACATAACTTGGATATCAGATTACACAAAAACATTAGGGAACAACAGCAGTCAAACATTATTAATATGTGTGTGTGTAATTTAAATTGTAAAAAACATAAGGCCCACTTATAAGATTAATCACCCCCTCTGATGGCCCATTGATCCATTTGAATGTGGGGGGAGGGGTTCTAATTAGGTTAACAAACACACCTGACTGTTTTAAACATTTGTGGGGTGGGGGAGGGGTTCTCATTAGGGTCCAAAACACACCTGACTGTTTTAAACATTTGTGGGGTGGGGGAGGGGTTCTCATTAGGGTCCAAAACACACCTGACTGTTTTAAACAGTTGTGGGGTGGAGAAGGGGTTCTAATTAGGTTAACAAACACACCTGACTGTTTTAAACATTTGTGGGGTGGGGGAGGGGTTCTCATTAGGTTAACAAACACACCTGACTGTTTTAAACATTTGTGGGATGGGGGAGGGGTTCTAATTAGGTTAACAAACACACCTGACTGTTTTAAATATTTGTGGGGTGGGGGAGGGGTTCTCATTAGGGTCCAAAACACACCTGACTGTTTTAAACATTTGTGGGGTGGGGGAGGGGCAAACAAGACAATGGAGCAGACAATATACATTGTTCAAGGGACTATAGGCTAGAGATATAAATGGACCCAGGATTGCATGGTGGGGAGGTTATTGAAGGTAAATATGCATGTAGGGCAATAAATAATTAATGTCCAAAAACAGGCATGCATGAAGATAAAGGGGACATTCACAGCATATTGAAAGCATGGTAATTGGGTAAGGAGGACATTTATACAATACATTAGCAAACATTTAATACATATCATGTAATGTTAAAGTAGAAAACTTACCTTCATATAGTCCTTCTGCAGGACCTGAATGATGGCAGAACAGGTCCCTGAGATTATTATCCCCAGAGGCTGGGGGGAGATGCCTGTCGAGAACTTCAAGTCCTGAAGACTTCTCCCAGTCGCCAAGTAACGTAACGTGGCAACTAGCCTCTGCTCTGCACTGATGGCTTGCCTCGTGCAGGTATCCTGCCTGCTGATATAAGGGGTCAGCATAGCCAGCAGACGCTCAAAAACGGGGTCCGTCATCCGGAGATAATTCCTGAAATCCTCAGGATTATTCTCACGGATTTCACGGAGCAAAGGCATATGCGAGAATTGGTCATGCTGGCGCAACCAATTCTTCATCCATGAACTCCTCCTCGCCCTGTTCATGGACTGGACTCGGGTCAAAGTATTAACCCCAACACCAAGTCCCCAAGCAGCACGAACTTGAGAACGAGTACGTCCACGCGACATGGCTTCAAAACGGTCGGCTGGTCAAACAAACAAACTTATAACAAACGCACTGAAGAACAGCAAGGCCTATGAAGAACGACCTGAAAATCAGGAACGAGCGGACCAGAATGGCCTGCAAGGCAGGTTACGAACTGACCAACACGCACTGAAAAGCAGATACAAACCTCACAAGCACAAACTGAACTGCAGAAAATGATCGAAATAAGCTGAAGTGTGAAAAGCGCGAATCCTCTCTAACCAAACTTCTACAAACACGAGATAAACACGAGATTAGCAGAAGGAGCCCAAAGGGTGCCGTAGTGGGGCTTGAACTTCCTTTTTATAGTCCCGTCGTACGTGCTGTACATCACCGCGTTCCAAACCAGCTGACTTTTGCAGTGATCATGTGTGGCCAAGTCCGTCCCTTTTTAAGTCCGGCGCAAGGAGCCGACAAAGTCCGGCGAAAAGTCCGCCGAGCAAAGTCTGCCGTAAAGTCCGCTCGTGTGTACGCGGCATTACCATTACATCCCATAATCCTATACCCATAGTTGATCCAGAGGAAGGTGAAAAACCCCAGCAAAGCATGAACCAATTTGCTACACAAGGGGAAATAATTCCTTCTGGTCCCCCAAGAGGCAATCGGATATTCACTGGATCAACTTTAATTATAAATGTTTGTACCCAGTTATATTATGGACACCTAGGAAAAAATCCAGGCCTTTTTATAGCATACTACTGAGTTGGCCAGAACCACCTCTGGAGGGAGTCAATTCCACATTTTCACAGTTCTTACTGTGAAGAAACCTTTCCGTATTTGGAGATGAAATCTCTTTTCCTCTAGACGTAAAGAGTACCCCCTTGTCCTCTGTGAGGACCCTAAAGTGAATAGCTCAACACCAAGTTCACTATATGGACCACTTATGTTTTTATACATCTTGATCATATCCCCCTTTAATCTCCTCCTCACAAGAGAGAGAATAAATTAAATTCCGCTAATCTTTCCTCATAGCTGAGCTCCTCCATGCCTCTTATCAGTTTGGTTGCACTTCTCTGCACTTTCTCCAGTTCCCCGATATCCTTTTTGTGAACTGATGCCCAAACATGAGCTGCATATTCCAGATGAGGTCTCACCAATGACCTGATATGTTACCGGTGTTTACCTAATATGTTACCGGGTATTTTTTGATCCAGTCAATATACTGCTCTGTGTAGAGGGAATGGCATTATGCAATCTCTTACATTTTTACGAATTTCAACATTGCCCTGGCTCATACATCCACATATGAAATTACAGGTTGTTAATATATATATATTTTTTACTGTATATCACTAGTTTGCAAATGTTATAATATTAAATAATATTACCCATGAAAATTTTTTATTATTTAATATAGTGACCATTATTTTCAATTGTACATCACCATACGATATGTGTTGTAATAATAATAACTATTATCTGTGATGTTTTTTACCAGTTTTCACTGCTACCTGTGCTGGCTGTGTTGTCAGATCAGTGTATTGTGGTTGCGGGGACACGGGATGCGCGCAGGTGCTCTTGTGTCATTCTACTTAATATTTAATGCAGTGAACATTACGTTAGCCCATCCTCTATATGAGGTTTGTGCTGACGCGCTTGCGTCATTTCCGCCAGTACTCTGTGTGGAGATGACGGCTTCTGCCAGTAATCTGTGCGGGGATTGAAAGGGAGGGGTTGCCGTGCCGTACAGCCAATCCTATGAAGAAGTCGATATGACGAAACATGTCGGAGGCGTGGCTGTATGGCAACCCAGCATCTGCGCATGGCGCTTGATGTACTGTGATGTGTCTTTGGCCGGCTGATATCACCTCGTAGCACTGTGGATCTGACGAGGGGAGGGGTGAGAGTTCTAAGTTGCATCCCCGGTCCGCCGTGACCACTAGCACACTGTCATTACAAGGAATGTCTTGCTCATGCCGTTTTTATTAGTTAAGAATGTGAGTACAATGTTAGAAGACGTTTTTGATTTTATCCAATAAATGTTTTAAAACTTTATTACACTATTGGAGGCAATATTTCTTTTGCATGGTGATATACCTCTGCCTGATGAGAAGCGTTGCATATTAAGGAGTTCCATCTGTGTGGACCCACTTTCATCCAGCTCGTGGAACCCCTTGGGGGGACCTTTATAAAGCTTACCTGCCGCGCATTAGAATGCAAGGCATGCATATCTGGTGAGTGCGGCTCCATTAGAGTGATTTACAATCACAATCGGTGTGGTGGAGGAGAGTGTTTACATCAAAGGAAGATTTTTATTGCATATTCACCTGTTGTGTTGCACCCTTTTTTGGCACCTTAATTTTTATTGTATTGGACTTTTAATATATTTTTTCTGGTCTGGACATTTTTTTAGTTGAAGCAATATTGCATGAACTATTCACTGTGATACTCATAATCACTTGTTTGTCATCATCAGATTATTTACTCACTCAGTCATCATTATATATTTAGCCATCATTATATATTTTTATGATAATTGTTTTAGGTCTATTACTTGCACTTTAGGTCATGTGTTTACAATAATGGTTAGTAACACTCATTGTCACGATTCACGTAGAGTTTATATTTTCTTTACAGCGCCACTATTTCACTGATTTTCTTTGGAATACTTTGTTATTGTTTTTCTTCTTTTTTAAGTTGGCAGCTGCGGTCAATGTTTATTTATACCTGAGCGCAGTGGAGGGTCACCAAGTTTTTTTGCGCAATACTTGATCACTCTTTATAAGATTCATACATCCACATACACTTCTGCAGCAGTGCAGTGACCAGATTTTTTTAGCTTGCTCTATGTCTATGGGCTTTCAGATATCTATAGAAACACAAAAAAACTGCGCTTAGGGAAAGGAGAACTGCAGCCCCCCTTATTGAGAACACCACCTAAGTGGGGTCCTAGAAACTAAAAAAACTCTATTCAGGGGAATGGCGCTGTTCAAATAATAAATATAAACTAAATATGAATCCAATTCACTATTATAAATGTTACCAGCTCGACGTATGAAGTGAAACAGTGTTAAAGGTATATGTGAACCTCTAAACACAAAGAAACAAAAATAAAAATAATATAAAATAAAATATGGTAAAAATGTGTGTGTACAAAGCATAGGTCAAATTCAAAAAAATTAAAAATGGCATATGGTGTAAATGAGTTTGATCAAAAAATAATAAGTGTTAGGTGCAACATAACACAATATCTTAAAGGATAAAAGTATAATATGTGGACATGTAAAATACAATAAAAAACAATGACTATAGGTGTTCAACTAATCAGAGAAAAAAAAAAATATATATTACATGTAATAAGGATGAGTGTTACGTGCCAAAAAATATATATATCGACACAAAAAAATATATCCACATATAAATAGATAAATGTGAACTCAAATGAGTAATAATATATAAAAAACATATAAAAAACACAGTGCTAATCTGCACAAAAAGTAAGTGATAAAGTGACAGGTGCTAATCCAGAGTAATAAGTCCCAAAAATATATAACGAACATATGTGTATATTTATACTCTATCAGAAAACAGTCTGTGAAAAGTGATCCGTGCAAAGGAGGAGTAGTGAAAATCAGGTGAATCTTCAGTGATCCCCACTTTCATCTGTATCACCCTATTGTGCTTGCACTCACCGGAGCGCCCAACCGCTACAGGGGTAATAGACGTAGTGGATGGGTTCCAATGGTGTTGTCCCCCTCTAGCATGAGGTGTCCCCTCAAATCCTTGCTGCTGTATTCCACCTCTCCAGAAGCGGCATTAAGGATCTCCAACGACGGGCGTTCCCATATATAAGGTAGAAGGATGAGCCTTATAGCGTGAATCCGTGGAACCAAAGTGGTACTTTATTAAAAAATATATGTTCTCATATAAAGTTTAAAAGGAGCTGCAATGCGCCGTTGCTGTAAACCCAGTAGCACTTCCGCGATCGCCAGCGTGGTGATGAAACTCATTTACACCATATGCCATTTTTAATTTTTTTTAATTTGACCTATGCTGTGTACACACACATTTTTACCATATTTTATTTTATTTTAATTTTTGTTTGTTTGTCTGTAGAGGTTCACATATACCTTTAACACTGTTTCACTTCATACGTCGAGCTGGTAACATTTATAATAGTGGATTGGATTCATATTTAGTTTATATTTATTATTTGAACAGCGCCATTCCCCTGAATAGAGTTTTTTTAGTTTCAGATATCTTTGCTTGTAAAATGTGTTTTTGGATAAAATTTGAATATTTAAATTTATAAGAAAAACTGCAGTCAAAAACCAAAGATAAAAGTTAATAAGATTAAATATTCCGTTAAAAAAAAAGTATCTAGTTCTGCTTTAATGTTCGACTATAATCCACAGATTTCCCCTGTAGTACTTTTTTTCTACTACTAGATGTCCTTAGTCTGATGGCCTTTAATTTTAGACCCACCCCAGCCTGTTACTAGACAATTAAAAAAAAATAAGCTGCACAAAAATAAGCTTTTCTCTCTGTCGCTCTGATTTATCCTCGTATCAGCATGCTTTTTTTCATTATATGAACTTATTGGCTCCTTGTGATGCTACTTCCTCTAACACTCCAGCTCCAATACAGAGACTGCAAGATAATAATAATACCAGGTCAAATTCAGATACACTGCTGGCGCTAGCCACATGTTGCACTGTCCAATGATAATCCCTTTTAAACCCCTTTCTTCCTGGAATGACATTCAGGAACAAGGCAAAGATTCTCATTAGTTAGCATGGTCACGTGGCCAGCACTCACCAATGGGCGCTTGGAATTGCTCGCATAATGCTGTTACACAGCCTCCAGCACTGTGTAGTGATGTCTTAAAGTGTCAGACCATTAAACCAGCTGGTGAGGACAGCAGAAAAATGGAGAGAATATAAGGTACATGCAGGGACCAGAGCAGGGGCATATCATGAAATCATTGGGCCCATGTGATAAGATAAAAAGTGGGCCCTAAATATTGAAAAGAAAATGCTGTGGCGAAATGTGGGCATGGCTTATATTGTGCAAAATATTGGGCGTGGCTTAATGGGGGTGTGGTTTAATAGAGTCTGAGATGACTTACATAGTGCAGAAAGCTGTAATTTAAGACCGGGCCTCTTTTTTAGATGTGGTGTTTACAAGTTAAAAACATTTTTTTTTTTGCTAGAAAATTACTTAGAACCCCCAAACATTATAAACTTTTTTTCTAACACCCTAGAGAATAAAATGGCGGTCGTTGCAATACTTTCTGTCACACCGTATTTGCTCAGCAGTCTTACAAGCGCACTTTTTTTGAAAAAATACACTTTTTTGAATTAAAAAATAAGACAACAGTAAAGTTAGCCCAATTTTTTTTATATTGTGAAAGATAATGTTACGCCAAGTAAATTGATATGCAACATGTCACGCTTTAAAATTGCGCCCGCTCGTGGAATGGCGACAAACTTTTACCCTTAAAGATCTCCATAGGCGACATTTAAAAAATTCTACAGGTTGCATGTTTTGCATTACAGAGGAGGTCTAGAGCTAGAATTATTGCTCTTGCTCTACCGATCGCGACGATACCTCACATGTGTGGTTTGAACACCGTTTTCATATGCGGGCACTACTCATGTACGCGTTCGCTTCTGCACACGAGCTTGGCGGGACAGAGCGCATTTAAAAAAATTTTTTTTTTATTATTTATTTTACCTTTTATTTTTTATTTTTACACTCTTTTAAAGAAAAAAAAATTGTGTAAACATCCCTTGTAATAGAAAAAAGCATGACCTCTTAAATATGAGATCTGGGGTCAAAAAGACCTCCGATCTCATATTTACACTAAAATGCAATAAAAAAAAAGAATTGTCATTTAAAAAAATGAAAAAAAAATGGCCCTTTAAGATCTATGGGCAGAAGTGAAGTTTTGACGTCACTTCCACCCAGCAGTGTCATGGAGAGGGGTGGGGGCCATCTTCCCCTCACTCGTCTCCATGCACAGCTAGGAAACGGACCAGATCGCCTCCGCTGCTGCTGACGGCTCCAGTAAGCGGTGGAAGGCACCAGATTGCAGCGGTCGTGGACGTGGTGCATCCTCTGCAGGTGGCCATGGGGCATGCTTGTCCTTTTTTTCTGCTGCTTGCCGTGTTATTGAGCCACAACATGCAGAAGAGTTGGTGGAATGGATAACGAAGCTGTTCTCATCCTCCTCATCCTCTGTCACCCAGGCTCAGAGTAGTTTGCCTTCCAGCGTAGCTGCCAAAGCGGCCTATTCCACTTGCTCCTTGTCCACAGTCACTCCTTCCATAGCCCCACCATCATGCACGGAAGAGTCCCCAGAATTATTCGACCACAGTGTCAGGTACATGCTGCTGGAGGATGTGCAGCGATTTGAAGGCTCCGATGTTGGTTCACAGGTTGAGGAAGGGAGTAACATGAGACTAGAGAGAGGGGGTGCCACAGAAGGACAAGAAACTGGCAGTCATGTTCCCCCAGCTGCAGCATACTGCCAAGTTTGCTTCAGTGACGAGGAGGGAGGGGATGATGAGGTCAATGACTGTACTTGGGTGCCTGAGAGAAGAGAGGAGGAAAGTGAGGAGGAGGAGGCACAACTTCAACAAGGCAGGATATCCTCTAGGGGGCAGCTTAATAGCTCCGCAGGTGCAGTGCGCTGCTCACTCCCCGCTGACTTTTAAAAAGTTCCTTGGTGTGGGCCTTTTTTGACACGTTGCTGTTTGCAACCTATGTCTGAAGCGGATAAAGCGTGGCCAGAATAGCAGCCGCTTGGGCACCACATGCTTGACCGGACATATGACGACCTGCCATGCAGTCCTTTGGCAAGACCAGCATCAACGAAAAAGGCGGACTTCTCCTTGCTCCTCATCTGGGATCTCCAACCCTACTATACCTACTGTCATCTCAAAAACCTGCACTGAGAGGAATGAAGATATAGCAATAGGTGTCCCAAGTACTTGCAGGCAATCTGCTAGAAGTACACCACCATTTGATTTTAGCAGGCAAATTTCCCTACCCCAGTTTCTGAACTGTAAAAAGAAATTTGGTCTCAGCCATCCACATGCTCAGCATCTAAATGCTAGCTTGGCCAAATTGCTAGCACTGCAACTGCTGCCTTTTCAGCTGGTAGACTCTGTCCCCTTTTGTGAATTTGTGGAATGTACTGTACCTCAGTGGCAGGTTCCAAAATGCCATTTCTTTTCACAGAAGGCCATTCCAGCTCTCTACCGGCATGTGGAAGGCAGTGTTTTGGCCTCATTGGACAGGGCAGTCAGCAGTAAAGTTCATTTTACCGCTGACTCATGGTCCAGCAGGCATGGGCAGGGACGTTACCTTTCCTTCACGGCGCACTGGGTAACTCTGCTGGCAGCTGGGAAGGATGCAGGACAGAGTTCAGTGTTGTTGGAGCTTGTTCCACCACCATGCCTCCAAAATGATAATGGTGATTCTGCCACAGCTCTATCCTCCACCCCCTCCTCTTCTTCTTCCTCTTCTGCAGATTTGTCCTCTGAACCAGCGGTGTTCTGTAAGTGTTCAAGGGGCTACGCAAGCAGTCAGGCTAAAAGATGCCATGTGGTGCTTGAGTTGGTCTGCCTAGAGGACAGGAGCCACACAGGGGCAGAGATTCTGTAAGCTCTGCGGGGACAGGCTCAGAGGTGCTTGACGCCACGCCAGCTTCAGCCAGGAATGGTTGTATGTGACAATAGCACCAACCTTCTCTCCACCCTCCGACATGGACACTTGACCCATGTTCCATGTTTGGCACACGTTCTGAATTTGTTGGTGCAGCGGTTCTTGAGCAGGTACCCAGGGTTACAGGATCTCCTGAGGCAGGCCATAAAAGTCTGTGGTCATTTCCGCCAGTCATACAATGGCAGTGCTCGGCTGGTTGACATTCAAAGGGAATGCAACCTGCTCACCAGCCGCCTCATTTGTGACATGCCCACCAGGTGGAACTCAACTTTGGCAATGGTGCAGCGGCTGCATGCACAGCAGAGGGCCATCAATGAGTACCTGTGGGAGTATGGCACCAGGACAGGGTCGGGGGAGTTTGGCTTCTTTTTGCCACGCCAGTGGCTACTGATCAAGGATGCATGCACTGTCCTGTCACCATTTGAGGAGGCCACAAGGATGGTGAGCAGCGACAATGCATGCATCAGTGACACTGTCCCTCTAGTCTTCTTGCTGGAGCACATGCTTCATGGAATCATGGAGAGTGAACTTGAGGCAGAACAGAGGAAGGAAGAGGAGGACTTCCTTTCCTCTCAAGGCCCCCTTTATCCAGATAGCATTCCTGTGGGCCCGCCAAACACACAGGAAGAAGAGGAGGAGGATTGTGTCAGCATGGATGTAGAGGATAACACTCAGCAGCAGTCTTCAAGGGATGGTTTTCAGTCCCCAGAAACCCAAGAAGATCGGTGGAAAAGGTGGCCAGCTGGCCGATGCCTTTAAACAATTTTTCAGTCCTCAGCGCCAAAGTCTGATCGGTTCACGCAACCATCGCCAGCATCTGGATTATATGTTGCAGGAATATCTAGGGGCAAGAGCAGACTCGGAGACCTTTCCAACAGAGCATCCACTAGGTTACTGGGTCTTGAGGATGGACCACTGGCTAGAACTTGCTCAATATGCAATTGAGCTACTGACCGGTCCTGCATCCTGAACGCACATTCTGAATGCACATTCAGTGCTGCTGGAGAGTTTGTAACAGATCAAAGAGTGCACGTGTCCACAGACTCTGTTGATAGGCTCACATTCATAAAAATGAATCAGTCTTGGATCAGCAGCTATCATGCACCTGATGCTGATGTAACTGATTGAATTTGCTATGGATCTGGGATCCCTTGAAGACTGCCTATGCTGACTATCCTATTCCTCCTCAATCTTGATGATTCTAGCTTCCAACAATATTTTTGTTTAGGGCACCACCACCCATGGACCAATTTTTCTGCCCCCGTTTAAGGGGCATGTAATTACAATTTTTGTTATAATATTTCACACCAAGGCCCGTTCCTGCACCCAACAAGAGTATCTATGAGGGGTTACAGTGCTGTGGCACCATCACCACCACCCAAGGCCCAATTTTTCTGCCCCTGTTTAGTCAGTAGGGCAGTGGACGGTATCAGTTTTTTGTTTTTATTATTTTATTATCAATTATTTTTTACAATTTTGCTGTTTTATTTTATTTTTTAAATAATTGTTTTAATATTTTTTTCACAGTGCTTCTGGGGAAGGAGGTCGGGGTATGGGACAGGAGACAGTGTCAGTAGTTTTTTATTTTATATATTTTTTTACAATTTAATATTTTATCATTTTTTACAATTTAGTTTTTTTAATATTTAATGAAAATTTTTTTTTTTTTTTTTTCTTTTATCAGCTCTGTTGGTGGGCTTTGGTGATATATTAGTGGTTTAAACAGACCACTGGCATTTCCCCTTTGAGACAGAGAAAAAAACAGAGATTCCCCAGTCCCTTTCTCAGCATTGAAAATGAATGAACAGGAGACAGAGGCTCCTGTTCATTCATAAACTGAAGCAGAGTAAACACAGTTTACTATGCTCAGTTATCAAAGGACTCAGGAGCGATCGGTAGCGATTGCTCACTGTGTTCAATTCAGAAAAGGAAAACCCATACGCCACTCTTTATCCCTGATCTACCTCTCTATGATCGCCCCGGCTGAAGGTTTTGTCCCCCCCTTCCTTACTAAATGGGAGACGGAACTGGGAGCGCATTTTGATGAAACACAAAGGGAAAAGATCTTACACTTTGCCCAAAAATCATCTCTGGCCACAAGGGTCCAGGAGACTTGCTACAAGATTGTGACCAGATGGTACAGAGTACCATCCACTCTTCACAGGTTTCTCCCGCAGGTGCCGGATCTATGTTGGCGTTGTGGAGCAGGAGAGGGAACAATGTTGCACATTTTCTGGGACTGTCCCAAGATTAAACCGTTCTGGAAAGAGGTGACGGATACGGTCGAACATCTGACGGGTGTCGCACTGGGGGGAGACCCCGGGGCCTGTTTACTGCACCTTTCTAGAAGTTCAATTAAGAAATATAAAGCCTCACTCACCATACATCTGCTTAATGCGGCCAAGGCCTGCATCCCTCTATTTTGGAGATCGGTAATCCCACCAACGAAGATTCAGTGGTATGCAAGGGTCAATGATATGCGGGACATGGAAGATCTTACGGCCACCCTGCATGACAGGGAGGAAGCCTTTCGGGAGACCTGGCGCCCCTGGCAACACTTCATCTACACCGAGGCCTACCTCCGGGAGATGACTTAATGCGGACACTCCTTGATACGAGGACCCTGCCTGGCTGGAGGGTGACACCGCCACCCTCCTCTCTTTACCTCTCTCTTCCTCTCCCCCTCCACTTCGCCTCTCATTCTCTCTGGCCTCTCCCCCCTTACTGTTTCCCGCTTTTCTCCCCTTCCCTCCCCTCCCCCTCCTCCTCTCTCCCTAGGTTCTCACACAACCCCCTATATTTTTTCGGTTAAGGGAAGATTAGATCAGATATGTTGAATATCATGGTATTCATTACTCTACGTTAGTTGCCCCTTGCCGGACTCTACTGATCGGCAGGGAATATCTCCACCCCCGGTCAGTGGAGAGCTTCTCAAGAGAAAAATCTTTGTTATCTTGGTTTATCTATATGCCTGTTGTCTAAGGATAAATACACGAGCCTTTAGTTTAAACGAGACATATCTCAGGGAACTGCTTGCAAACGGATAGTATGATAATCATAACATCAGACTTTCCCATACACTCAGGCTCTGTTTTCTTTATGCAGACCGTGTAAACTAGAGGAATGAATATGTGTTCACGTCTTTAGTCGACGGTAGTTTTCTGTTAAAGTCCTCTTCATGCCTCTGTTTTATCTTTTTTTTTTTTATCACTCACTAAATGTTATAGATCTTGATAACATGTATATCACACTGTAACAAGCATTGTTGAAATAAAATAAAGGAATTTAAAAAAAAAAAAAAAAAAAAAAAGAAAAAGAAGGGGCCGGTAAATTACATATTTACCAGCCCTTACCTCTGCTCTCCATCCTGACAGATCAACCAAAGCAGCCGGCGGGAGAGGAGAGGAGGGAAGCCAGCTGCAGGGGGCGAGGGGGAACAGAGGAGGAGCACACAGGGGGCCGGAGGAGGAGGACACAGGGGGGGCAAGAGGAGGAGCACGGGGGGGGTAGAGGAGGGCACGGAGGCTGGAGGATGAGGACACAGGTGACAGTCGGGGATGATCGGTGACAGGGGGGACAGCTGCAAGCACCGATCTCCCTGTATAACTGTCAGCTGACAGCCACGGGTGGGAGAGCATGAGAAGCGGCTGCCAGCTGCTTCAATGAACTATACAGGGAGATCAGTGCTTGCAACTGCCCCCCCCAGAGTTAAGCTTTAGGGCCTATTCACACAGGTGGTGACTGACCAGAATCTACAATTCTTGCTAGTGGAGAAACTACCTACATGCATTGCATACCTGCAGTGTGAACGGCCACAGCCTATGAAGCGATGCACACCATCCCTACAATGAAGCATAGAGGTAAATATCTGCTGTTTTGGGGTGTGTAAGCTACTGTGGCACATAGAATTTAGTCCAAATTATCAGAAAAAAAATCTGAAAATTTTTAAATATTTTAGTATTGGAGGAAAAAGTGTATTTAATAGCCTGGAAGCCTGGTGCACTTGGACGATCCAAAAAAAATAAGGCTAAGTTGTCCTTTTAATGGCTGCAGCAAAAAAATTGTAGGGTCTGGCCAGCCATCACAATCTCCTGATGTTTACTCAGTCATTTTGGCAAAAGCCCAGACTTGTAGTTCATGCTAGAAAACTAAAGGATTTAAAGGACCTGGAGGCTTTTTACCAAGAAGAATGGGCAGCTTTACGACATGAGAAAACAAGGGTCTCATTCACTATCACAAAAGACTGCAAGCCATAATTGATGCTAAATGGGGCAATACATGATATTAAAGTGGGAATTAGATTCCGCAGGATAATGGTGGGCTGTTGCCTTAATACGAAAGTATGCACAACATACTTGCACATTATGGCACACTTATCTTACACAGTGCCCTCTTTCAGAGATGAAAGGTCCAACCTTAGCTCACCACCACCATCTTTCCCACTGCTTATTCCAGTCTGGCAATGTTTTCCTCTGGCTACAGATGATGCAACTCTTGCACATGTGCACAGGACTTACATCATCCCCGACATACCAAAAATGAATGGGTGCACATTACACAGCATATTTAGAAACAGAAACAGTTTTAGGACTGTGAACCAAAGGTTTTACTGCAAAATGAAACTACATGTCTCTTTTGATATGATAAACAAAAAGAAAAACTCCAGCTCCAAGCAAAATTTCAGAAGGGCACTTTAGTAATTCTTTCAAAACTTTAATGCAAACTTTTGAATAGGATCATTTTATTATTTTCTTTTATTGTTGTGGTCTGTTTAATGACTGAACTATTCCTTCATGATGTTTATTTGAATCACATTAACCATTTTTTGCTTTTTTATAAATTTTTGTATAATTTTATTTTTTATTAAATTTATTTTTTTAACTTTAATACTATCACAAAGGATTAACAACCCCCCATGCGATAGCATTGGGCAGGTAACAGGCACTCTTTATGAAGACACTGGTGATCTATTAGACCCCATTGTGTCTCCTGCCCTCCAAAGCATTGAACTGAGCAGAAATGCTCAGTGTGCAACCTTTATGAGAGATGAACAAGTTAAAAATAAAAAGAAATGTGTTTGGTCACTTACTGTTATTTTTAAATGGTGCACATTTTACAGATTCTGACAGGGGTATGCAAACCTATGAGCACAACTGTAGTTTAGCACTTAAGCCTTACAGCACTGGGGTCCCTGGTTTGAATCCCGTTCGGGACACTATCTGCATGGAGTTTGCAGGGTCTACCTGGGCTTGCATGGGTGTCCTCCAGGTACAGTGCCTTTCAGTATATATACCCCTTGAAATATTCCACATTTTGTCATGTTACAACCAAAAACTTAAATGTATTTTATTGGGATTTTATGCGATAGACGAACATGAAGTGGCACATAATTGAGAAGTAGAAGGAAAATAAATGGTTTTCAATTTTTTTACAAATAAAAAAATATGTGAAAAGTGTGGGGTGCATTTGTATTCAGCCCCCCTGAGTCAATACTTTGTAGAACCACCTTTCGCTGCAATTACAGCTGCAAGTCTTTTTGGGGATGTCTCTACCAGCTTTTAGAGAGTGACATTTTTGCCCATTATTCTTTGCAAAATAGCTCAAGCTCTGTCAGATTGGATGGAGAACGCCTGTGAACAGCAATTCTTGCCACAGATTCTCAATTGGATCTAGGTATGGACTTTGACTGAGTCATTCTAACACATGGATATCCTTTGATCGAAACCATTCCATTGTAGCTCTTGCTGTATGTTTAGGTCTTTTGCAGACCATAACAGGTTTTCTTCTAAGATTGCCCTGTATTTGGCTCCATCCATCTTCCCATCAACTCTGACCAGCTTCCCTGTGCCTGCTGAAGAAAAGCATCCCCACAACATGATGTTTCCACCACCATGTTTCACGGTGAGGATGGTGTCTTCAGGATGATGTGCAGTCTTAGTTTTCCTCCACATGTAGCATTTTGCTTCGAGGCGAAAAAGTTCAATTTTGGTCCCAACTGACCAGACTCACCTTCTTCCACATGTTTGCTGTGTCCCCAAAATGGCCTCTTGCAAACTGCAAACGGACTTCTTATGGCTTTCATTCAACAATGGCTTTCTACTAGCCACTCTTCAATATAGGCCAGACTTGTGGAGTGCACAACTAATAGTTGTCCTGTGGACAGAATCTACCACCTGAGCTGTGGATCTCTGCAGCTCCTCCAGAGTTACCTTGGGCCCCTTGGCTGCTTCTCTGAGTAATGCTCTCCTGTCTCCTTTAGGTGGACGGCCATGTCTTGGTAGGTTTGCAGTTGTGCCATACTCTTTACATTTTTGGATGATGGATTGAACATTGCTCTGTGAGATGTTCAAAGCTTGGGATGTTTTTTTATAACCTTATCCTACTTTAAATTTCCCCACAACTTTATCCCTGACCTGTCTGGTGTGTTCCTTGGCCTTCATGATGCTGTTTGTTCACTAAGGTTCTCTAACAAACCTCTGAGAGCTTCACAGAACAGCTGTATTAATACTGAGATTCAATTACACACAGGTGGACTCTATTTACTAATTGGGTTCCACTAGATTTTAGTTAGGGGTATCAGAGTAAAGGGGGCTAAATACAAATTCAACCACACTTTTCAGATATTTATTTGTAAAAAATATAGAAAAGCATTTATCATTTTCCTTCCACTTCACAATTATGTGTCACTTTGTGTTGGTCTATCACATAAAATCCTAATAAAATACATTTACGTTTTTGGTTGTAACATGACAAAATGTGGAAAATTTCAAATACTTTTTCAAAGCACTGTACTCTTGTTTCTGCCCACATTCCAAAAACATGTTGGTAGGTTAAATGGTTCAATTCCAAATATGTGCGTATGTATGTATGATATATATACGGTATATATGGGTGCATGGGTGTGAGATAAGAACCTTAGACTGTCAGCTCCTTGAGGGAGTGTTGTGCCAAATTGGGAGCACTATAGAAAGACCTGTTTATATATAAATAAAGTGAATCAACTGCGCTGTTTCTGCGCTGTGGAATTGGGAAATATGCTCATATGAAAGATGTGCCAATGCAATTTAAGATTTTAATAGATACAAAAGAAATAATCATCTTTAGAGCCTAAAGAATTCCACCGAATGTTAAAAGGGGCATTCAAGTCAAACTGGGACTGTTAATTTTACAGGTCTAAAAAGGGATGCTAGCATGGCTGTACTACATGCAATAGTAAGTGGCAAGTGTGTCCTATTACTGCTAGGCGGCTCACTGATACACGGGCCAGTCCAGAGACCGTTAATCAAGATGGCAGACAATAGTGTTATGCCCTGTACACACGGTAGGATTTTCCGACGGAAAATGTGCGATCGGAGCGTGTTGGAAATTCCATCCGTGTGTGGGCTCCATCGGACATTTTCCATCGGATTTTCCGACAAACAAAGTTTGAGAGCAGGCTATAAAATTTTCCAACAACAAAATCCGATCGCGTCAATTCCAAACGTGTGTGGACAATTCCGACGCACAAAGTGCCACGCATGCTCAGAAGAACAGCTCGGTCTGGTAAAATTAGCGTTCGGAATGGATAGAGCACTTTCGTCAGGCTGCAATGTTTAAAATTGTTTAATACAGCGCACTCTCTTCTTCTTTATAATGTGAGAAGAATTAAGTTGTTTTGCTGCTCATATTCACACAGAGTTCTTCCAAACTTCTTTCTTTATTATTTATCATGATTTCATCAATATATTTTGATTTGTCACATCTGACAAAAAAGCAATATGTTTATATTTTTGGGTTTGTATTTTTTTCAAGCCTGATTGTGTTTTTTTTCTTTACTTATTTATTTTTTACTCTAGAATATTTTTGGGTGTGTTTTGTGTGTCAAGTTACCACAACACCATTATTATCTTGTATTATTTAATCTCAAGGAGGTTGCTTGGTGTTGGTGTCTCTTGTTAATTTCACATTGTATATTTGAAATGTACCTGCCTCCTCACAAACCAACTGTCCTTTTAGAAGGAAAACACACATAGGCAATTATAATTGAAACAAAAATTTCTTTATTAAGGGATCCGAACCAAACAAAGAGGGAGGCAATGCTGGAGAAACAGCAGAAATTGGCGAAGCCTTTGGCCCCCAGGGCACACATCAATTATTTTACTGCAAAATTGATGGCCTGAGGAGTCCATATATAAGGGAGTGCAGTCTGGTCCAGAAGTCCAAGAGATCCTGAACAGCAGCAGATGACATCTGTGTCCCCAGGCTGTGGTCATACAAGAGCCTGCATCTTTTGTCAGACCAAACTGAACCCAGGTCATCACTCTCTGGTCTTCCTACCATGCTTCCTTCCACGCTGTGGCTCTGATGGTGGAGTTGTGGCAGGAGGAGGAGGAGGAGGATGGTCCAACTCACACAGGTGGGTTTTGCGTGTGATTTTGCCCCTCACCCCCTTAGTTACGACTTTATAAAGAAGGTCCTCACACATGAGGCGTTGGCCCTCCTGCATGCCCTGCAGTTTTGTGCCAGCCATGCAGGCAAAGTCCTCTTCAGGAGTGGGTAAGGCTCAGAGGGAAGCAGAAGCCTCCTGAATCAGCCTGAGTGCTGAATCCTGCACGTTACTCCCCTTCCTGGGTCTTTTGGTTGGAAGGCGGAGGGAAGGAACCTTTGATTCGGTCAGGCTCCTACTGGGCCCGGCCTTCTCATGGCTGCCACTTAGGCCCGCCTCCTCCTGGCTGCCACTTAGCCCCGCGTCCTCCTGGCTGCCACTTACCACCGCCTCCTCCTGTGTGCCACATTCCAGAGCCTCGTCCTGGCTGAGGTCTTCCTGTGTATGAAAAAGGGACATAGTTTTCATTTTTTCTTCATCAATCACACACAATTTTCACCTCATGACTGTTGCTAATTGAAAGTTAACAAATATAACTAACTATCATTCTGAGCCCAGCATTTTTCATTCTTGTCCCAATTATTTTTGCCCACTACTGTCTATTGATATGTAAAACACTTTATGAAATCAGCAATTAGTGATCAATATTAACATCTAATAAACATCATTTATTTATTGACCAGAAATCTGTAGAACAATGCTATACCTGACTCCAGCTGGGCTCCTCCACTTTTTCCTGGCTGGAAGTCCCAGGTTGGACATCGGAAGCCTCAGCTGGGGTGAAAGATAGGGTGGAAGGAAGAGTGGAAGGAAGGGTGGAGAGGGATTCCCTGACTGCAATCTGGTCTGACAGAAAACAAAGTCTCTCATAGTACCACAGCCTGGGGACATAAACGTCATCTGCTGCAGCTCTGGATCTCTGGGAATCCGTGACCTTCTTGTGCTCCCTTAGATAAGT
Organism: Aquarana catesbeiana; assembly: GCF_042186555.1. Taxonomy (NCBI): domain Eukaryota; kingdom Metazoa; phylum Chordata; class Amphibia; order Anura; family Ranidae; genus Aquarana; species Aquarana catesbeiana. The sequence goes on from NC_133326.1 coordinate 170,949,339, forward strand.
GCTCCTCAGGCCACCAATTTTGGCTTTTAAATAGGGGATGGTTGCCGTGGGGACCACCGGCTTCACCGACTCCAGCAGTTTCTCCAGCGCTGCCTGCCTCTTTTGTTTATGATTATAATGTGGGTGTTTCACCTGCCACAGACAGGGCAGCTCCCTGTATTTATCTATGAACAGGGGGAGGAAGTTGTGGTCATTGAAGCCATCCATTTTATCTGCAAGACACAAGACAAACCCTAATGTCATGCGAAACTCTCCTAATCTTGTTACAATATAGGCTATCACGATCGGCGCCTCTGATACTCCTTCCTCCGCTCACAGATCGTACATACTACGCATGCGTGTTACACTTTATATACACTGCGCATGCGTGAAACTCCACCCTCCCCTGACATTCTTTCTAGTCTATTCCCCGCCCCTTCTCATTCGGCGCAGTGGGGGAAGAGCACATGGCAGAGACACAACAGGTGCGTGCTAATTACAGCAACGAGGAGGAGGAGGAGGAGGAAAGCCCGGAGCCTGAAACGTCACGATCCCAGAGGAGACGATTTAAGGCATCGAATATGTCCTTTGGGGAGATGTTGGAGATGGTGGACATACTGAAGAAGGCCGACTATGACGGGAAGTATGGACCTTACCCCAACCCCTATGTCAGAAAGGCCAAGATCATGGCGAAAGTAGTCAAGAGTCTGCACCGGAATTTTGGGGTACGACGATCGAAAGATCAACTCAGGAAGCGGTGGTTGGACCTCAAATTAAGGGAGCATGAGCAGTACAGAAGGATCAGGAGAGTGCTGCAAAAAAGTAAGTACTTGTCCTGTGTTCCTATTCTTTATTTTTATAACATTCGTGCTGCTCCATGTGCTTTTCTTTACTGTTGTACAGTTTAAAATGGCAACTTTCATGTTAATGGGCACATTGTACGTTCGTATGAAACATTGTTCGTTCGGCATAGAAAACCCCATTGTTTTGGCCATATGCATTTGAATACCTTTTTTCTGGCCTACTTCTCTTAAAATAATTTGGTTGTGTAGATGTGTTTGTTACTAGAATGAAATGCAAACTAGATTCTGTGTAAGGAGAGGACACTCAGCAGCTGTTTACACATCTGGACGCTGGAGCACTAGTGTGGGACACAAAAACACCCTTTTTATTGGGGGGCCCACACAGGTGCTCCAGTGTATACTATAGGGGTGTCTCCATCTGTGAAGCTTGTCCAAAACAGGTAAGTATTCAAGCTTGACAAAGGAAAACAATATTTCTTTATCTTGTAACTCTGACCAAACAGACAATTGTACCCCACTTCCAAGCAATGTTTCATATTCCTATTTCTGCCATGAAATATCTGTGTGCTAAGTTTACCTATTTTTTTTGGACATAGGGGAGAAAAGACTCGGAGGACACCCCTCATCAGAGGAGACCACAGACCTCCCACCTCTGGAAGAAGGGGAAATCCCCCAAAGCCAAACAGAGCAGGAGGAGGAAGAAGGAACTAGTCACCACAACAGGTGAGTGTCTGCAACCACAGGCTCAGGTAAGAGATGGATGCCGGCATATTTCTAATAAATGTTTTTTTTTTTTATTTATTTTTGTAGGTGATCGTGATGTTGTGGATCCAGGTCATTTCACCAGTGAGAGTGCCCAGATCCTGATCGGGGAGATCATGAGGTGTAATAGAGACTTGGAAAACATCCAGAAAAACATCAATGAGGTTAAAAACAAAATGAAGAACATCATTCATGTTTTAGGGAGAGTTTAAAAGACCTCCAAATACCTGACTTTTTGGTGGTATTTGTAATGGAAGAATTTGTTACATTTTTTGACATTTTATAGAAAAGCCAAATTTTGAAGATGCACACAGTGTGTCAACATGTGCTATCTGCCATCACGGGAGATCAATGTAGGTGTTTTGGGGGTGCAACCCCTTCCTCAATAATAAAGTAGCTGTGAGGAAGGAGTTGCACCCCCAAAACACGTCCCTTGATCCCCATGATGGCAGCTAGCACATGTTGACATTCTGCAATTTGTGTGCATCTTCAAAATTTGGCTTTTCCAGGGGTGACTTCACCCCATCTGAACGCAATATCAAACACAGTTTCTAAATACTGATGTCTGATATTGCCTTCAATTTCTACAAAAGTTGAACTTTGTAAGTTCCAGATTTGTGTATTTATTGTTGGTTTGCCTGTTTTACCTTAAATGGACATTTCTACTTTTATTAATGTGACCCAAAAAATTTTTATACAACAAACATGTTGGTTTGTTTTAAAAACCCTTCATAAATGCACATGTGATTGTGCTGGTATTAAAAATATTGATACTCAAGAATGTGTGGATTATTGTTTCAATGCTCCTTAAATTTTGTGGTGGTAAAATTGTGGTTTTCAGTGACAATGGTGGTTATTTCCTAAGGGCAAATCCACTATGCACTAAAAGTGCAGTTTCAGTGCAGTCTCAAGTGCACTTGTAGTGCAAAGTGGATTTTCCTTTAGTAAATAAAACCCAACAGTGCTTTTTTATGTTACACAATCACGCCATTTTCAGGACTCCCCACATTTCTGTCAGGGTCAGCTAAAAGAAACACAAGCAATAAATGTCACCAAAGATTTTAGTAGTTAAAATGCTTTTTTAATTTGAAAAATGTATCATACATTTGTCTGGCATGGCATATTGATGGCCCCCTACCCGCAAAGTATTCAAGGTAGCTAAGACGGACCTCACGGGCACTCGGGGGGGCAAGCAAGGACGGCCAGCCTCAAGCGCCGTCAGGGTTGTTTCAGTTCCAGGAATTCCCGCCTCAGGTCCAACTGAGGCAGCATAGTTGGCAGAATTTTGCCTTAAAAAGTTGTGGAGAACACAGCACGCCAGGATGATATGATTCAGTTTATACTCCGCCATGTGTATGGGTGTAATAAATAGGCGGAACCGGCTGGCCATGATTCCAAATGTGTTCTCCACCACTCTTCTGGCTCTGGCCAGCCGGTAATTAAAAACCCTCTGGTCCGGGGTGAGCGTCCTCATAGGGAATGGCCGAATAAGATGGTCCCCCAGCGCAAACGCTTCATCCGCAACAAAGACGAATGGGAGTCCTTCCACATTGTCTTCTGGAGGTGGCAAGTCCAAGCTGCCATTCTGGAGATGCCTGTAGAACTCCGTCTGGGCGATGACTCCACCATGGGACATCCGGCCATTCTTCCCCACGTCCACATACAGGAACTCATAAGTAGCCGACACCACCGCCAACATCACAATACTATTGAACCCCTTGTAGTTGAAATAGTATGACCCCGAGTTGGGTGGTGGGACGATGTGGACGTGTTTCCCATCAATTGCCCCTCCGCGGTTAGGAAAGTCCCACCGCTGGGCAAAGTGGGAGGCCACAGTCTGCCATTCCTGTGGCGTGGAAGGAAACTGTGGAGTCAAACAAGAAAAGACAATTAATAATTTTGCACATAAACATGGAAAGCAGATTAGACACAAACATTCTTGGCCAACATCAATATAACATTTATTTTAGTGAGTATTTAGAAACAAAGGTATAAGGTCCACCTATCAGATCCCCCCCCCCCTCTCATGGTCTATTTGATAAATTTTATGGGGGGGATATGTTTGGGACAGATAACCCTCTCCACTTCATTGAGAGATAAATGCCTAAATAATGTGTATTACTTTGGCCAGCCCCTCCTTACTTTACACTATTGTCAGCCCACTGGACAGGTAAGAAGTGTCATAATACAAAGATAAAAATACACACTGTACAAATGGAAGCACATTTTTACATTCTGCTATTACCTATCAAGATAATAAAAGGATACAAAAACTTTAAACAGTACAATTTGTAAGTATTCAGGCAGGCCCTTGCACTACATGCTTTGGGGAATTCATCCATAAATATGACCACTAAAGAGGTGGGTATAGTGTGTATGGGTTTGCCAAAGTCAGCAGATAGAGGATTGGTATCAGCTGAGTTAGCAGTTGGGGGGGGGGGGAGGGTTCCAAATAATTTTGGAATTTTGGAACACAAAAAAAAAGCCTCTGGCACTCTGCCAGAATTTCAAACACACATCACAAATTTCTACATTTTAGAGTTTTTTTAGGATAAAGCACTACTATGGAGCTGACAAAATACATTGTTAATTGACTACATGAGGTGAATCTAGGGCCAGGAGAGCATACTGGGGAGGTAAGTGAAGGCAAATATGTATGAAGGACAAAAAAAAAACAAACCTAAAATTCCAGCATGCATGAGGACAAAGGGGACATTCACAGCATATTACAATCATGGTAATTAGGGAATGAGGAAAGAAATACAATACATTAGCAAACATTCTATACAATAAAATATGATATTAAAGGATAAATCTTACATTAATATAGTCCTTCTGCAGGACCTGGATGATGGCAGAACAGGTCTCTGGGATAATGATCCCCAGAACCTGGGGGGAGATGCCTGTCGAGAACTTCAAGTCCTGCAGGCTTCTCCCCATCGCCAAGTAACGCAGGGTGGTGACTAGCCTCTGCTCCGGAGTGATGGCTTGCCTCATGCAGGTATCCTGCCTGCTGATATAGAGGTTCAGCAAAGCCGACAAACGGTGAAATACTGGGTCCGTCATCCGGAGAAAGTTCATGAAATCATCAGGATTATTCTCACGGCTCTCACGGAGCAAAGGCATATAACAGAACTGGTCACGCTGGAGCAACCAATTCTTGGTCCATGAACTCCTCCCCACCCTGTTCATGGACTGGACTTGTGTCAAGGTAAGTACCCCAACACCAAGCCCCCGCACAGCACGAACTCTACGAGGAGTACCCTATAGGGCAACATGGCTAGAAAATGGCCGGCTGCTCAGAACGAAGTAACAGAACGCACTGAAGAACAGCAAGGCCTGTGAAGAGCGACCTGAAAAACAGTAACGAACGAACAAGAACACAATGACAGAGTCACGCGTAACTCGCTGCACGCACTGAAGACCAGATACAAACCCACAAGCACAAACTGAACAGCAGAAAATGATCTGAAAACCACGAGTCTGAAAAAGCGTGAATCGTCTCTCACCAAACTTTTACTAACACGAGATTAGCAAAAGGAGCCCAAAGGGTGCCACGCTTGGTTCTGAACTGCCCTTTTATAGTCTCGTCGTACGTGGTGTACATGACCGCGTTCTTGGCGATCGGAAATTCCGACAACTTTGTGCGACCGTGTGTATACAAAACAAGTTTGAGCCAACATCCGTCGGAAAAAATCCATGGATTTTGTTGTCAGAATGTCCGATCAATGTCCGACCGTGTGTACGGGGCATTAGTGTGTGCAGGGAACAGCTCCACCACAGACTCACTACCACCAAAAAAATTTGAACAATTGTGTTTGCAGGTAAAATGATGGCAAGTGTTTTCTGGGACAAACGTGGTGTTATTCATGAAGATTTTCTACCCCGTGGTGCCACTATCAACAGTGAATATTACTGTCATGTTCTGAGTGATGTACATACTGTATCATGCGTCTGTAGAAAAAACGGCCTGGTTTGATCACTAAGGGCATTCTGTTTCTCCAGGACAACGCACAAGCTCATACTACTCACCGCTCATGTGCACATTACAGCAACTCGGCTGGGAAGTATTGCCACATTCTACAGCCCGGGCCTCGCTTCGTGTGATTTCCACCTGTTTGGACTTCTAAAAGAGTTCCTCTGAGGACAGCATTTCAGCACTGATGATAAAGTGAAGCAAGCTGTCCTAGGGTGGTTCAGGCGTATTGACAAATCTTTCTATGCTGTAGCTTTGCAGGCATTAAATGCTGGAATAAGTGTATAAATGTAGCAGGGGAGTATGTCGAAAAATAAATGCAGTTTCCACTCCTTGAAATTTGTTCTCTTATTATATAAACTCAAAAGTCCTGGTTTTGTCAAAAAAATAAACAAATTGCATCATTAGCCAAATAGTTTACACTGCCTTGCAGAACTGGGGAAGTGCATGTGTGCTTGTATGATTACTGTACGGACATTAAATTACATTCGCCAGCAGTTTGCTACCATTTCCCTGCAGATTCACATTAGCTTTAGGGGATGAACGCAAATAAATATTTTTGGTTAAAATTTTCACTTGTGGGGCATCAAATGTGCAGAATGCATGTAGTGGTGAGCAAGTAAAAGCAAGCATGTATAGAAAACAATGGTTATTGATAAATTGAATAATTTGCCTTCTGCCAATGGTAATTGGTACAAAACAGATTATAGTCTACAGATGTAACATTTCTATTGTTATTGAGACCTAGATTTCACATTGAAGAGAGAAAATCATGTTAGGCATCAAATCCCCTGAACAAATCCATGAGTGTGGTCACCAGAACTAGTGTTTCCATTGGAAGATTTCCCCTCTACTCCTGTTCTGGTGATAACTCATAATTGGGGATTTTCTTTCACTTTCACTTGTGATGATAACAGTAGAGAAGGTGAATCTAACCCTAGCCACTAGGATTGCTTTTACAGTAAAGTGCTCTGCCGGCTGAAAAAGACAATACCAGAATTATGCCTGCTACTGCAGGCATCTTCCCGGTATAACCACTGAAAGTCCCACAACGTGGGGGTATATTGCAAGGTAGCAAGTGGTTAAACAAACATTTTTTGCCTTTACTTACAGTTGCTGTTTTTTCACTTCCTGGTTTCTTTAAGGCACTGGTGATGTAAATATAAAAATGAAGACGCCTCTAAGTGCAGCAGCATTTGGACTTTATTAGCCAAAGGGTTAAAAAACACTTACTAGAGGTAGAAATGTGACACACCTAGGCGGGACAGAGGCTTTTGGAGAGGACTGAATGCAAGCCTCTTGCCTTTTGATTATGGGCCCTGGATTTTCAAGGGAACAATACTCTTTGAGAGGTGAATGAGAAATCCAGTCTGATCTGTACTAATGAGACTCAAACTTGTATATATGTATATATTGTATATTGTCTCATTCTGTTGTGGACTCTTTGCTGTGATCATTTGGGAAGTGTATCTCTATGAGGGGAGGGGGGGTTCCTCCAGCAGCCCCCCTGCTGATAAGACTGTTTACTGAGAAGAAGTTTGAACACACCTGACCTGTGTGTCCATTGTCTTTGGACAGTTTAACCCGCCCTCTTTTCCAAGGGTGGGGGGGGAAGAGTCTCTAAGTTATTTTATCTGTTGTGTCCGTGTGATAATAAAACAGTCCATGTTAGCAGCAAAGCAAGTCTCGCCTTGTTTTGTGCTTTGTGAGCGGTTGGGATATCTGATATCTAGAGTCAGACTGGGAGGAATTGGTATACTGATGGAAGCACTCAAGCGGAGTGTTGGACGTTCCGTGACAAGAAGTAAAAGGCTCATCATAGGTGTAAAGGAGTCCAGCAGTAGGGGTAGTCCTAGGATGGTCAGGTCCACAGCAAGGCTGTCCAGCAGAGGAAAACTGCGTGACAGAGACCAGTGGAGAGATAGCTGTGTTGTAGTAAACCAGCATAGAACGCTGGGCGCATGGATGACGTCACGGGAGATACGCCCAGAGCCAGCGTGGAACGCACAGGCCGGAAGTGACTTCTATTTAGCAGGATGCATTTCAGATCGTCTGCATGAAGAAGAAGCCCTATCAGATGCTCTGAAATCCATCCTGGGAAGTTCCTCCTATCACACCAGTAAAGCACACAACTCACTCCTATATAAAGGAGACAGATCCAGTGTTCTAGGCATAGTTCTGGGAAGTAAAAGGAGATTAATTCATCTGCCCTCCGATGTGGCTCAATACTCGATCTCAACTTATTTCCACTCTCCAAATGCGAGCAGGTGAGTGGAAATTTTGAGGGCTGCAGTAAAGCATCACAAGACATCTATGCCCAGTCTTGCAAAGAACGGTGAATCCAGCATTTAGAAATCCTCCGATGTGGGTTGACCCCATCCTGCTGTCATCAAGGAGATCAGCAGAAGACATGGGAGGGGAGTCCTGTGAGGTCACAACTCCGCCATTCGAAGCGCCAGCATTCAGATCGATCTCCGATATTCACAGGGCTCATACAGGCACAGGGCAAAAGAATTTTCAGATAAAGCTACATTGATTTCATTTGCATATGTGGACACATTATTATAGTGCCTTTGTTTTATACAGCATGCACTGCAGGTTTACAGCCACTTTTCCTGCATTCTCTGCATTAAGGTAAAAAACGTTCCATTAGCTCTTCTTCCCCCCCTAAACACTTGCCTGTCTCCTCTCATAATCAAGCACTCTCCCCATCTGCAGCACCACTCCACTGACTTCCTCTTCTCACAGGAGACACAGGCAGTAGTGGAAGCCATTAGCTCCTGCTGCTGTCAGTCACACCCTGTGAGGAGGAAGATAGAGCGTGGTCGAGCTGCACTGTGTTTGCTTATGGACACACACAGCCCAGCTCAGGAGCGTGCCCGCACAGGTGGCCCCATAACACATGGCTTACCATGGGGGGGCATTTGCAGGGAAAAGGAGAGGACAAGGCCAGTGGGGGGCTGCAAAAGAAGAGCTAAGGGACCAGCTAAGTATAACCTGCTTTTTATTTTAATTTTAAAAATTTGCCTTTACAAACACTTTACGCTAAAAAGACCCTGAGATCGGCCTGTCGATGCCACCTGAGAGGACGCACATGGACTGAGCTCCTGCCAACCATCCTAATTCAACGGCTATTTCCCTGCAGACTGAACCTTGCAACCTGCCACTACTGACGGGAGAGGGACGGAGCCTGGGATGACCAAGGGTAAAGGTACTCCAGCCTCCCGTAAGTCCACTACCGCAAGCAAAGCAAAGCCCCAGCCCGGACTGGGCCCTGCTCCCGCTCCATCTGTCCACATTGCGTCCCAGACAGATGAATCTGACCCCGCTCTCTCCGAGCAATCTAACTTCATCGCACTCATGCAGGCGGTAACTACCTGTCAGTCCACCCTAACAGGTAAAATTGAGTCAGTGCAACTCGACATCAGCCTCATTAGGCGGGACATGGACTCTTTCCGTGCCAGGCTGGCCGTGGCCGTGCGTTGCGTGGGTGATTCAGAGGATACGCTGCGGGACCACTCAGCCTCCCTCTGCACACTACAGACCAGAGTGAAGCTGCTGGAAAATAAAGCGGAAGATGCAGAGAACTGCAATCGAAGGAATAACCTTCGCATAGTGGGGCTACCTGAGGGGGTGGAGGGCTCAGACCCCCCAGCCTTCACAGAGCACCTCCTGCGCACCCTCCTGCCACATGCGCAATTCTCGCCATTTTTCATAGTGGAAAGGGCACACAGGATGCCTGCTACCTGGGGAATCCGGGGAGCTCCTCTACGTACATTCATCCTCCGCCTCCTGAATTTCGGAGACTGGGACCAGGTCCTCCGGGAAGCCAGGAAGATTGCTGCTCTGAATTATGAGGGAGTGCGCCTCATGATTTTCCTGGATTACTCGGTCGACACCCAAAAACTCAGATGATCCTTCGAACAGGTCAGGCTAAACCTCCGGAACAGACATATTAAGTACAGTATGCTGTTCCCAGCCCGGCTGCGCGTGCAAGATGGAGAAACAGTGCAGTTCTTCACCTCACCAGAAGAGGCTTCACAATGGTTGGAAGCTCTGCCTAGAGGATGATCCTGTCCGTAAGCTACCCCATACTGGGACTTTTGTTTTCTTCTACACCCCCTGTTTTATGCTAGGTTCCCAGGTGCTATGGACGAGTCCCCCTGAGCGACTTGGCACCATGTTGCAGGCAAAATTTCCCACACCACCTGACAAGTTGCTCTGAGCCTGCAGCATACGGCGTACTTGGCTCGTATCCACCATGGAAGACCCTAGTACACTCGACAGTTCACAGAAGGATGGAGTGACGCCGCTCATGTTCTAGTTAGTAACCAGTTCAGTTGAAGATTGTGCCCCCGGCCTTGTCCGGGGGAAATACTGAATCTGCAGGGCCCGTTTATCCTGAAGCTAGGTCCGGCCGGACTACCGTGTGCTAGGACTACGTTACTCATGGGGTTCCGTTTTACACGCACCTCCATGGCAGTTGCCAGGGGTTCATGTTTCGGGGGGAAGACACACCGAAGTTTGGGGGGTGCTGTTGGGGGGGGTTATGGTGTACATCACATCTCTTTAGCTTGGGTTTTTTATTCCTTTCATTTTTTCGGTATCTCATGGTCATGTCGGTTACAACTGTGTGGTTGTGCTCTCCCTCCACTAGGTGGCGAGAGAGCCCTGCCTACCTACATATTACTGATGGTTATTGCATTGCCTCCAGTGACAGTGCTACATTTTTATGTACAGTGGAACCTCGGATTGCGAGTAACGCGGTTAACGAGTGTTTCGCAATACGAGCACTGTGTTTTTAAAAATCGTAACTCGGTTGGCGAGTGTTGTCTCGCAAAACCAGCACGATTCAGGCCAAATCGGTTTGCAGTACCGCTTTTGGCCTACGGTGGGGGGGGCGCCGGAGCCGAGCAGAAGAACCGAATGTTGCCGATCGCAGCTGATCGGCGCCCTTCGGAAATGCACGGAAAGGCCCGAGGACACTTCGGCTGACCTCGGCAAATCTCGGGTAGGAAGCCTTTCCGAGGTTTGACAAGGTTTGCCAAGGCCTTGGCAAACCAAACCCTCGGGCCTTTTCGGCCGTTTCCGAGGCTCTCCAGCGCCCCCCCCCCCCCGCCTCTGGCCGCATGCGGTATTGCATCCCATTGAAGTCAATGCGGAACAAATTATTTTCGTTTCCATTGACTTCAACTGGAAAACTCGCATTGATATGCGAGTACTTTGGATTACGAGCATACTCCTGGAACTGACAATGCTCATAATCCGAGGTTCTACTGTATTAATGATCCCCTTGTTATGTTTTAGAAACCTATGATGGCTTTGTCTTGGAAAGTTTGCGGTTTGAACTCCAAGATTAAACGGTCACCTATGTTAAAAAATACTCACCGCAAATATGTATACTCCAGAAGACCCACTTGATAGGGAGCAGAATGCTGGCCCTCCGGAAGCCTTGGGTGGGCTCCTATTATCACTCCACATACTCTGCCTTCTCTAGAGGGGTCAGCGTCCTGGTTCACAAGTCCCTCCAGTATACCCTCCTAGATCTCCACCTAGACCTGGAGGGAAGGTATGTAGTGCTCCATACTACCTGTGACAGGGTTGAGCTGCTCATTGTCGGTCTCTATGTACCCCCCCAGCCACAATGGCGCTTTAACCCCACTGTTGGCACTTTACCCTTGGGCTGGGGTATTACTAGCTGGGGATTTCAACATGACCCCCGATCCCACTTTAGACAGATTTAATGCAGGCATAGCACACGACTCTCCCTTGTCACGGTGGATGGAAATGTATGAGTTGCAGGATGTATGGCGGTGGAAACACCTGTGTGACAAACAATATGCATGCCACTCTGCCACATATGCCTCCCTTTCCAGAATAGACTTGATACTCGCTGATGGCTCGCTGCTCTCCCGCACTCAGGGGGTGGAGATTTTGCCCCGGGGCATCTCAGACCACGCTCCACTACTGCTGAAGCTCGACACGGGCTCCTCTTCTGGCCCTGCCCTGTGGCGGCTATCAGGGTACTGGATGATGGATGAGCGTGTGGCCCCCGAAGTAGCGATGGAGCTGGGAGCCTTCTGGGGACATAACCTGGGTAAGGCCGAAACGGCGATGCTGTGGGATGCCTATAAGGTGTACAACCGCGGACAATATCAGGGCATCATTGCCAAACTTAGAAAAGTCTCCAGGTTGGCACTAGAGGCTGCGGAAATGAAGGCTATGAAGCTGGAGACTGCCTATGTATATGGCAGAAATGAGGCGACCTATGCTGCTCTGCAAGCTGTGCATAGGGAGATCTCCCTGCTGAGAACTGATGCTAGCAGGAAACTCTTACTCAGTCAAACACAGCGAATATTTGAACAGGGAGAAAGAACAGGCAGCGTGGCTAGCCAAGGAGCAAACCTCAATATCCCATATAGCTAATGTTAGGGATGAACAGGGTGGCCTGCTCTCTGACCCCCAGCAAATTAATGCCAGGTTTGCGAATTATTATGAGACCCTATACACCTCCAGAGCTAACTTTACCCCAAAGCACTGAAATTATTTTTGGACCACATAGATTTCCCGGCACTCTCTGACTCGGACCGTGCCACATTGGACAGCCCTATAACCCTCAAAGAGGTTCAGGCTGCTGTGACCTCTCTCCAAACAGCCAAAACCCCGTGCCCAGACGGAATACCGGCAGAGTTTTATAAAACTAATGCTGAGCTAGTCACTCCGTGGTCCCATACAGTCAGGTCCATAAATATTGGGACATCGACACACTTCTAATCTTTTTGGCTCTATATACCACCACAATGGATTTGAAATGAAATGAACAAGATGTGCTTTAACTGCAGACTTTCAGCTTTAATTTGAGGGTATTTACATCCAAATCAGGTGAACGGTGTAGGAATTACAACAGTTTGTATATGTGCCTCCCACTTTTTAAGGGACCAAAAGTAATGGGACATTTGGCTGCTCAGCTGTTCCATGGCCAGGTGTGTGTTATTCCCTCATTATCCCAGTTACAAGGAGCAGATAATGCAGCGGTGAGCTCAGAAACACCAAAAGACCCGGAAGACCACGGAAAACAACTGTGGTGGATGAAGAATTCTTTCCCTGGTGAAGAAAACACCCTTCACAACAGTTGGCCAGATCAAGAACGCTCTCCAGGAGGTAGGTGTATGTGTGTCAAAGTCAACAATCAAGAGAAAACTACACCAGAGTGAATACAGAGGGTTCACCACAAGATGTAAACCATTGGTGAGCCTCAAAAACAGGAAGGCCAGATTAGAGTTTGCCAAACAACATCTAAAAAAGCCTTCCCAGTTCTGGAAGAACATCCTATGGACAGATGAGACCAAGGTCAACTTGTACCAGAGTGATGGGAAGAGAAGAGTATGGAAGAGAAAGAAAGGAACTGCTCATGATCCAAAGCATACCACCTCATCAGTGAAGCATGGTGGTGGTAGTGTCGTGGCCCGGGCATGTATGGCTGCCAATGGAACTGGTTCTCTTGTATTTATTGATGATGTGACTGCTGACAAAAGCAGCAGGATGAATTCTGAAGTGTTTTGGGCATTATTATCTGCTCATATTCAGCAAAATGCTTCAGAACTCATTGGACGTCACTTCACAGTACAGATGGACAACGACCCGAAGCATACTGCTAAAGCAACCAAAGAGTTTTTTAAGGGAAAGAAGTGGAATGTTATGCAACGGCCAAATCAATCACCTGACCTGAATCCGATTGAACATGTATTTCATTTGCTGAAGACAAAAGTTAAAGGAAAATGCCCCAAGAACAAGCAGGAACTGAAGACAGTTGCAGTAGAGGCCTGGCAAAGAATCACCAGGAATGAAACCCAGTGTCTGGTGATGTCTATGCGTTACAGACTTCAGGCTGTAATTGACTGCAAAGGATTTGCAACCAAGTATTAAAAAGTGAAAGTGTGATGAATGATTGTTAATCTGTCCCATTACTTTTGGTCCCTTAAAAAGTGGGAGGCACATATACAAACTGTTGTAATTCCTACACCGTTTACCTGATTTGGATGTAAATACTCTCAAATTAAAGCTGAAAGTCTGCAGTTAAAGCACATCTTGTTTGTTTCATTTAAAATCTATTGTGGTGGTGTATAGAGCTAAAAAGATTAGAATTGTGTTGCTGTCCCAATATTTATGGACCTGACTGTACCTTATTGCTGTCCATGCTGGAGGAGGGGTGTCTCCCACCCACTATGTCCGAGGCGGTGATTGTTGTAATCCCTAAACCCAATAAAGATCCAGACCTCTGTTCTTCGTATCGCCCAATATCGCTACTCAATGTAGACGCCAGAATTGTTACCAAAATTCTTGCAAATAGGCTTAACTCAGTAATCTTAACCTTAGTCCACGGCGATCAAATGGGCTTGATGCCAGGCAAGGGCACTGATATAAACGTACACTGTCTATACACGCATATTTCCTTGGCAGCCGCCAAGGGGTCACAAGGGGTAGTAGCCTCATTGGATGCGGAAAAAGCTTTCGATTCTGTCAAATGGGAATTCCTCTGGCGGGTCCTTGAGAGATTTAATATTGGCCCCAAATACATCTCTTGGGTAAAGTTACTTTATCAACAGCCTACAGCCAGGGTGCGAACCAATGGCCTCCTCTCCTCCAGTTTCTCCTTAGGTAGGGGTACGAGGCAGGGCTGCCCCCTCTCTCTGGGTCTATTCGCCCTAGTCATAGAGCCCCTGGCCGTCCTCTTATGGGGGACTACGGGTGGGTCAGTTGACTGACAAAGTCTCTCTTTATGCCAACGACACTCTCCTGTATCTCCCTGACACGTCCGCATCCCTAGAGGAGGTCCTGAGACTTATTGACAGCTACGGCTCCTTTTCAGGCGTTCAAATTAACTGGGATAAATCCATACTTTTCCCTCAATCCCAGGTGGCCTCCCCCTTAATGACCCATATGCTCTTAAAATGCACCACAAGATTTTTACTACTTGGGAATAGAGGTTCAGAGGGATCCTATGCTGTATTTTGTAGATAATGTATACCCAGTGCTCCAGAGTCTCATCACTAAATGCCAAACCTGGAAGTCCCTGCCACTGTCCCCGGTTGGCAGGATCAACTTACTCAAAATGACGTTCCTCCCCAAATTTCTCTATGTCTTCCATAACACCCCTGTCCCTATTCCTGACTCCTTTTTTTGAAAGGTGGACCAGACAGTGAACGCCTTCATATGGTCCGGAACTGCCCCTAGAGTCGCAAAAACTACCCTCCAGCTGCCCCTCTCTCTTTGGGGACTCGCACTGCCCTGCTTCAAGCAGTATTATTGGGCGGCAGTGTTGGTGATGGTGAGATGGTGGTTTACCCAATCATGCTCCAACCCTTCGGTGAATTTAGAGGCAGCAATCATAGGCTCATATGCCGCACTGAGCAACCTAGTCTTTAGAGGCCCAAAAGCACACCCAGAAATCACTACCACAATGCGAACTACGGTTTGAGTGTGGTTGCAAATATCAGCTAAACTAAACAAACCCGCCACCATCTCACCTTATACACCACTATGGGGGAACCCAAAATTGAGCCACTTGCAATCTGTCCCTGATCCAGCCCTATGGGCCAGATAGGGTATTAAAATTATACAACACATCATGCCAAGCGCACTCCTCGCGTTTAATTCCCTTTGTGATGAATTCCAGCTTCCGTTTAGAATGTTCTTCCGCTACCTCCAGTTGCGACATGCAGTCCAGGCACATTTTCCCAAAAGAGTTTCCCTTAAATCGCATGGAGTGGAGAGCTTTCTAAGACAGATTTCCCAGCCCTAGAGGATGACGATTGGGAGGAAGGGATTCAACAGTATATACCCCTAATGATCTCTGCTAAATAGAGGTATATCCAGCTTAAATTCATACACAGGGCGTACTACACCCCCCAGAGGCTCTAGAAAATATACCCCATGCAATCAGATAGATGCCCAAAATGCACCACGGAGCTGGGTACTTTTCTCCATGTAGTCTGGGCCTGCCCTTTCATACAAAAATTCTGGGAGGGAGTGGTCCTAACAATCAACTCGGTTGGAAATCTCTCGCTGGGGCTGGACCCACTGGTCCTGCTTCTGGGTATCTGTGACAGAGTGGCATCAAATACACACAAGGAATAAAGAAAATAGGGAGGAACCAGTGTTTGAGTTTTTCCGGGGGTCTCTGCCACATCCCATATATAAGGAAGAAAGCCAAAAGAGGGTATGTGCCCCAAGGGGGATATTATTGGCAGTACAACACCAGGAAATAATTATATGGTTCAAGAATAGAATACAGTAGTATTGTTTAAAAAGATTATCACAAAGTTTTTATTGTTTACAAAATATGCAAAATATCTACAAACATAGAATCAATATAAGATCAAAGAGATGGAGGAGACAACAATCAATTGTGATCTAACTGCTATAGTGTTGTAATAGATCATCCCAGTAGACCCAAGGGTCAGCTCACTGGAGTGAAAATAAAACAGCACAGGACACTCTACATGTTTCGGAATAACATAGAAAGACTCAGTTCTTTCTATAGTGTATGTTTCCTTCCTCAGGAGTTTCAAAGAAGCAGTTTTGATGTGTTTCTAAAAAGGGAAAAATATATATAAATGTGTATGAGTAAGTGTATGGCACCAACATATAACATAAAAAAAATACCCTCTTTTGGCTCAAATACACACAAGCAGCTGTTCGTGTTCTATGTAACATTCTATGCCAGAAAGGCTATCCACCTTAACTGGAAGCAACCAGATCCTCCTTCAGTCGCGCAGTGGAAAGCCCTGGTTGACTCCATCCTTCAACTATACAAACTCACTTATATGAGTCGCAAATGCCCCCAAAAATTTGACAAAATCTGGGGATAGCTGGGCAAAGAGCTGAACAATGGGAGGGACAGCAGGACGCACGGAGCAAGGGAAGGTAGAACTATGCTGGAGCCTCTGAGGGAGAAGGACTTGTTCGCCACCAGGGAAGAGGTGTCTAATAACTTTGCTACCTGCCCCCCCTCTCTCTCCTTCCCCTTTCCCTCCCCCCACACCCTCTCCTTGATGGATCCTGGATAATGTGTGGCTTCTTCTCCGGCCACCCCTGCCCCCCCTTCCCCTCCCCTCCCATCCTAGAAATAGGAAATAGCTTACTTCTTACCTGATCTCCTGCAGGGTACCTACGCTAGATTGACACATGTTGGTCCCTTATTCACATTATTGTATATTGACTTGAACCTATAATGTTGTAACCTGAGGGAATGATTGTACTCTGATTGTTGTTGGGTTATGAAACTATGTATGATGTACTGTTGTATTGTACACCTTATTCCTCCTATTGGAGACAAATAAAAACATATCTGTTAAAAAAAAAAAAAAAAAAGACGCTGAGATTTATGAGGTTTTAATACTATTTTAAAGGTTGGTTTAATTTGATCTGCAAAGATAAAACCCTGCTAGCTTTCATTTAACATAAATCCTCCCCTTCCAGTTTACAGTATACGTCAATCAATAGATTGTTGTTTAACAGACTAGTTAAGCAGAAAACCTCACAGCTGCTAACACAGCTGTTAGATAATCCATGAGCTCGTGCCAAAGCATGACAAGGGACAGGGGAGGAAGACATCATATGCATTTTGTTACAGTTCACCTCAGGGGTCGGGGGGGGCATCGTTTGGGGGAGTTAAACTAAATGGAGAATGAAAAATACAGCCTGATGCTGATGATTTTAAACAAACATCATTAATACTTTTCATTTTCAGCGCTCACAGATGTTTGATACTAAATTGTATACTCCCACTCACCCAATAACTACTGAACTGTGAAGAACGGGTTTCAAAATAAAAATACTTGGATTAGATCACACTTCCATACTTGCTGGGTTGATAAAAGTCCTGTGACACTGTTAATGTAATCTGGAATTCCTAAAGATTCTGGGTATCTGTGGGGGTCTGCACACATATATAAGGACAGATGTGGGAGAACACCAGGGAGTACATGGGAGGAACCCTACAGACAACAGCTGGTGTACAATTAATGAAAGTCTAATTATGAGACGTCTCCTACATTATTTCATAGAGAAAACATTAATACAATGTCCTTTGAGAGCAAAGTAGACGCTAATCTTCTTTTTGCCACCTGCTCAAAGTATAGCTGTTATGTGTCTGTGCTCACCATTCTTTGAACAATGCTTAAGCAGACCTAGTATTAGGATATAGGGGTTTATTTACTAAAACTAGAGAGTGCAAAATCTGGTGCAGCTGTGCATGGTAGCCAATCAGCTTTTAACTTCAGCTTTTTCAATTAGGCTTAGACAATAAAACCTGGAAGCTGATTGGTTTCTATGCAGAGCTGCACTAGATTTTGCACCCATCAGTTTTAGAAAATCAACTCCACAGTGTCATGTTAAAGTAGAACTAAACAAGTCTTGAAAAAATAATTAACTGTTGCCAAGCAATTTCTGTAAAAATCATGCAGCAAAGATAAAAATCCCACTTCTCAAGTCTTAGCTGCATTGACCTCTAAACCTGTACCTCTTTTTTTGTGCACCTTTTCCTTTTCCACCGTTTCCCCTTTCTTCCTCCTTTGGGGGGTGGTCAGCATATTGAGAAGAATTATGTAAAAGGATGTAAAATCCTTAAACCAACTGCCTGCATTGTCCCTGAATGCTAATTTAGCTATTGGATGTGGAATTTTGGCAAACCATGATTTGGAAATTATTGACACCATTATCTAGACTGTTCTGTTTTGCCATCTTATGTAAGTAAAGAAGTGTTATTGCAACTGAGAGCCCTTGTGTTGTGATCTGATGGAGTAAGGTACTATGTACAGGCTATACCTGGGAGTGAGTTGAGTGTTTTACTAGTGCAAGCCTGGTCGACGCTGGAGTGGGTGATGATGGAGGAAAAGAAGTCCCCTGCTTGATGGTGAGAACAAACTCCTTCATGTAGCATGCATCAGGTGGCCCAGGCCCCCATATTTCATGGACCCTGCGAGGTCGGCTGGATTTTGGGAGCTTCTCTCTGAACCACATGTCAAACATAGGCCTATTTGTGTGAGTATTCCAGGCGGAAGGGGTTACCTGTGTGATGACCAGGAAGGTAGAGAATAGAGGTCTTGGACCAACATCTGTGCATGTTACAGTATGTGGTTTGAGTGGAGCATCCTGTGATGACCTGCAACCCTGTTTGTTAGGAGGAGGCTCAGTTGTGTGTGAAATAAGCTTGGTCCCATCTACATGCTTGTGGTAGTGACACTTTACGCAAGGTCCCGTGGAGAGGCAGCAACACAGAAGAAATTGGAACGTCAATCATTTCTTTCTTGGCCATAGTAGGCTGAGAAGAAGGCTGTACACATAAAAAAAGTTATGCAAATAAGGGTATAGCTTTAGGTATGCTGACCTGTAGTTTACAGCGGGGACGAGAACCCCCAAGTTATAACCATACTCCTGTAAAGGAATTAATAGTCAGTAAGCATTTCGTGAAAGGAGAGGACATTGAATATAAAGGCACAGAGAAAGTAGACAACGTGACTACACAAGAAAAAAGAAAAAACCCTTTACATACACTTTAGGGAAGTATAAGTGTAATACTTACAGACCTCTATTATGACTAACAGAAATCATAATACTCCCACTGGAAATGCCTTTATCTGCTTTTGTGTCCAGTAGAATGGTCATCTTTGCTCAGCCACCATCCAGGCTCAGCATCTACTGAGTTACTGCCTTTTTTTGTGGTGACACGATCATGTACATCCTAGTATCTGTGCAGTTCTTGGTTTGTTCAATAATATCCAATGTAAATCAGTCCCCTGCTGCCGCCCATCACTTTGTGACATGCTACAAATTTAAGTATTGCAGTCTGATCACTGGGGAATGATGGCCCCTGTAGTTCTTGGCTCTTTGGTAAGGCAGCTGTTATATTTTTTTGTGTGTGATCTTAGTCTCAGAGTCCTGGCCATGGCACATCTAAGTACTCGGATAGTCTAAATAACTACTAGTTGTTTTAACACATCCTACATTTGGAAAGTAACTTCTTCCATAATTTGTTACATAATCTGTAGACAGGTGGTTAAATAGTTATTATGCTGTGGTGTACTTCCTCCTGTCTGTGTGACTTCCTGTCAGGTCTGGTTGGGGATTATAAATACAGGAGGAAGAAGATTGGGAGGGGATGCCAGGGTTAGGATCTACACACTGTAGGATGTAGTTGGTGGAGTGGGACCCTTCAATTGGATGATGGACATGGACTTGGATTATTCCCTATTTTGTCAGTAGAGGGCCTCTTGATTCAGTGAAGGTATGCACACCACAGCACTATATGGAAGGGCATGGAAAGAATGTTTTGCATCAATATGCCATTATGTGGAATGATGTTCTGTTACTGGATTTCAAAGGAAAACTGTTCAAATGCAGCATGTGGTCTGGTCTGTGTATACTAAGAAGAAGAGTGTGAGTACTATATGCTGATACTTCGGGGTATCAGAGTAATGGAAAGTTGTGGGAAAGAGGGGCAGCCAGCTCGGGACAGCCTGACCACAAGTAGCCAGCTGTGGTCAAGTTAGTTAAAATAAATGGCCAAAAAGTGTCGATTTTGTGGTTTGTTGTCCTCTTAGTCAGATAATGCATATGCTTACTGTATGTGTGTGTGTGGGTATGCATTATACTAGATACCTAGGCTCATCACCCAACGCTTATCAAGGCAGGTGTTATTTCTTATGTGACCAGCCTGCTAGTTCAACACCTAGCCCTCTTCTTTTTTTTTCAACGCAGGTTTGGATTGGTTATGACATCTCTAGATGGGTACAATGCTACCATTTTGCTTGGCATAATTCCTAATGAATACTGTAGGTGTTTCTGATATACTATTATAATCAATGCCAGCTACCTCAGCATATTTTAGGAGGGGCTTTTAGCCCAGAATGATAACTTATTTTTTCCTTTTCTCTGAAAGCATACCAAAGTGAGTTTTACTGTCATTCCGCACTATCAAGCTCTCTCCTACAGCTGATGATTCCTTTCCCACAAGTCAGCTCTCTCAGCTGCCAAACAGTCTGCTTCATAATCAGTCCAAGTACTATTCACTTAGAGAGAAATGGAAAAAGATATTTTAGTGTGCAGATACACTGTATGTTTAATTTAAATTCTTTATATCATAGGTATAAGGGGTAGAGTATACTTTGCATAATTCTAATCAAATCCATTTTATAATTCTTGAGAAAAAAATAGGCTTAATATGTATCCACTCCATTTCTTAGACCATACCGTATAAAACAGCATCATATTCTTGGCTTGGGAAGTTCCCCATCTTATTATATCTTTTTTAACCAATCCAGATCCCTAACGAGTCTGTGCTACTCTACTACTAAACACAGGCCATTTACACCTGGAAAAAGAGTTGTCAAGAAATAAAGACAAAAGTGAGATTTTGTAAAAGTGATTTTTAGATGTAATAATTATTTCTTACAACTTAAAGTGTATCTAAACACAAAAAAGTAATATATTGCAGTTTACCAGTCCTCAACCCTGCCAGTAACGCCCATCCTGTTTTAGAACCAGTTAACACCAAAATGTGTGGCAAAGGCAAGTTCAATACTTGTTTCTGCATCACAGGTTAACACATTGCCCTTGCAATCTGCATGCAAGTGCCAATGCTTTGGAAATGACACCCTAAAACTCAGTGCATTTGTGAGCACCAAATTGCATGGTACTGCAGCATCATGCGCTTTGGTGCAGTGTGTTTTGGAAAAGTAGTCCTTGCACTACTTTTCCACAGTCTAGTGCATTTTGCAACCCATTGACATGAATGGGCAGTAAAAACACACCGCACGAGAATGTGTTTTCTATGTAAACTGGCCCATGAAATAAAAATGCTCACTCACTGTATTATATTAGTAGCAGAGTTGTCACCCTAGGTTAGCCTTTCTCAACCAGGGGTTCTGTGGAACCCTTGGGTTCCTCCAGAGGTTGCTAAAGGTTCCTTGAGCAATGAGCAATTTATGCTTCTCAAATGAGTAACTACTGATAACAGTGATCTTTTTGGCTAACTGTAAGGGGGATTCTTCCCAATGACCAAAAATGTAAGGAACATTCCTCCCAATGACCAGCACAATAATGAACTGCGTGCTGTAGATATAGTAATTATTAGCAGTGGTTCCCTGAACCCAAAAAGATGTCCCCCATTTTTAAATAGGTTGGGAAAGGCTGCTTTAGGATGTTTATTTGGACTAAAAACACCCCCTCATGCCTCATCTAAATTACATAGAGGGGAGTTCTTTTGTAGTGCAGATAACAATGCTGTGAAAGCAGATAATATTTTCTGATATTTCAGTTTAATCCAAAGGAAGTTTCAAGGGCACTGGAGTTTTAGAAGAATCAAAGGTCCTTTTATGTACTTGCAGAAAATGTCTTTAGTCAGAAAAAAAAAATAAAACAAATGAATCCACCACATCTAAAGACTGGTAAGTTGCAATACATTACAGTTTTGTGTTTTAGTCTAATGCCGCGTACACACGGTCGGACTTTCCGACGGGAAATGTTCGATGTGAGCTTCCATCGAACATTTGCTGTCAGAATTTCCGCCCACAAATGTTTGAGAGCAGGTTCTCAAATTTTCCGACAACTTCACTTTGTTGTCGGAAAGTCCGAGCGTGTGTACACAAGTCCTCGCACCAAAGTCCACGCATGCTCGAAATCGAGTACGAGACGGAAACGCTCAGCCTTGTAAAACTAGTGTTCGCAATGGAGATAGCACATTCGTCACGCTGCAAATTTTTAAATCTTTCAATGCAGCGCATTCTCTTCTTCTTTAGAATGCTAGAATAATGAAGTTGCTTTGCTGCTGATATTCACACAGAGTTCTGACAAACAGATTTTTTTATTATTTCTTGTGATCTCCTGAATAATCTTTGTTTTTAATTTTTTTTTTTAATTTTAATTTCTCCAGATCTCCATAATATTTTTTGTCGTTTTGTGTGTCAAGTTGCCACAACACCATTATTATCTTGTGTTTTTTTACCTCAAAGAGAAAAAGCGCAAATCGTCTCTCACCAAACTTCTATTAACACGAGATAAACACAAGATTAGCAGAAGGAGCCCAAAGGGTGGCACACTGGCTATTGAACTTCCTTTTTATAGTCCTGTAGCACGTGTTGTACGTCACCGCGTTCTCACGGTCGGAATTTTGTATGTATGCCGTATGTATACCGTGTGTATGCAAGACAAGTTTGAGCCAACATCCTTCGGAAAAAAATCCACGGTTTTGTTGTTGGAAAATCCGATCATGTGTATAAGGCATTACATGTCCTTTAAGGGATACTTTGCATGTAACAGCCAATAGGAATCTTTTTGTCATTTTGCTAGGACCGGTTAGAAGACGAAAACATGCATTTTGATTGGATACTATAAGACAATTCATGATTTTTTCTGCCAGCTTTTACATACAAAGGCCAATATACAGTATTAGGCAATCTCCATATCCAGAGCAGGTACAAAGATTATAAATGTTATTCAGGAGCCAGAAAATATATCTCATTCTAAAATATAATTAAAATAAGCTATTTCTAGCATATGACACATAAATCTTTCCTGGCTGTGATATATCCTTCCATTTACTACAACCAAAAGAGTTCTGGCCCATGTATTCACACTTTCTGCTATCTTGTTTTTAGTGCAGATAACAGATATAAATCTATTTCTTAACTAAACTTTTTCTGTTTTTTAGAAATGAGGCCCTTCTACAAATGTGTTTTAGTTTTATGATAAATAAAGTGTCCCTGTGCACAATTATGTCTGCTTACAGAGTAAACAAAATTCATATGATTAGACACTGAAAAATTCCATCTGATTTAAATAATTGCAGAAAAGGAATATGGATGCCTTAGATCTTACGTGGATTTCAGTATATGGCCCGGAGCAGAAGTGAAACTGGGAAGAAGGCCAGCATGACGGGGGTGGGCAGTGAGGCGGAGTGAATAAGGGGTATTATTTGAAAAATGGGGGAATTTACTTACTTGATTGGGTCCTGAGGGGATGGGGGGGAGGCCCGCAGGGTGTGGAGGGAGGAGGTGTTCAGTTTGAGAGTAGTCGGAGCTTCTCACAGGATAAGGAAGGTGTCTCCCACCCACCCTCCCTAGTTGATGGGTTTGGGGATATGTGTCAACGATTAATAAGGGTGTGGTTGATTCTATGATGGGATATGTAGGGGGTTTAGATTTTGCCTTACTGTTCAATTTTTGGGTTCTTTTGTTACTTGTCACTGCAGCAGCGGGTGGTCTATTGGGTCTTTGAAGGTGGTGCTGGAAAAAATACTGGAGAAGTAGGGGGGTTGGGCCCATCTGGAGGTATGGGTGTCCTTTTCCCTCATAATAATACAATGGTAACATCTGGGGTTTTTAAGTTGGTTGTATCTGGTAGTAAGTAAGGGGTACTTGTCCCCGAGTTGGTGTAAGTTGCGGCTGGGGGCCTTTCATGGGTGACAGATATAACTGGTTGGTAAAAAGAAAACAGTCCTTCAAAGATCTTTGGACCGGGTAAGATTAGACTGAGGTTTTTTGTTAATGGGTTATGTATTGTATGTAGTTATGCATTCCCTGTTTATGGAATTGTTGTATTTCAATTGTTTGAAATAATAAAACAAAGGCTGCTATGGCCATTTCAACTCCAAAATTTACTGTGTCGTCTGCTTAATTTTGGAGGGGAAGGAAGTGGTCAATTGTTACTGTTATAGGTAGCCGGAGCCTCAGCAATCTGCGCATCCATCCGTCAAGAGGATACCATAGCATTAGTTACTTCTTTGAACATGAATTTATTAGCATTTTTGTTTCACACAGAAGCAAACATAAAGGTGTCCACAAAAAGACAAAAAGAGGCTTTTTTTTCTAATCCAGCCAATATCCAGTGATTATACAGGAGATAGTGACACCTCCAGCTGACTGTCCTTTGAAGAAACGCCCATAAGCCAAAGACGATTTTCTTTTGCCTAATCATTGTTCTTTCTTCAGTTGCACATTGGTGGTCTCTACCAACTCTTGAATTGGCCATACACTTTACAATCATACAAATATATATATATATATATATATATATATATATATATATATATAGTTACATAGTTAGTCAGGTTGAAAAAAGACACAAGTCCATCCAGTCCAACCATAAAAAAAAAAAAAAAAAAAAAAAAAAAAAAACAAAAAAAACGTACAATCCAATATACCCAATACTATACCCACAGTTGATCCAGAGGAAGGCAAAAAACCCCAGCAGAGCATGCTCCAATTTGCTACAGCAGGGGAAAAAATTCCTTCCTGATCCCAGAGAGGCAATCGGATTTTCCCTGGATCAACTTTACCTATAAATGTCAGTACCCAGTTATATTATGTACATTTAGGAAAGTATCCAGGCCTTTCTTAAAGCAATCTACTGAGCTGGCCAGAACCACCTCTGGAGGGAGTCTATTCCACATTTTCACAGCTCTTACTGTGAAGAAACCTTTCCGTATTTGGAGATGAAATCTCTTTTCCTCCAGTCGTAAAGAGTGCCCCCTTGTCCTCTGTGTTGACCGTAAAGTGAATAACTCAACACCAAGTTCACTATATGGACCCCTTATATATTTAAACATGTTGATCATATCCCCCCTTATTCTCCTCTTCTCAAGAGTGAACAAATTCAGTTCCTCTAATCTTTCCTCATAGCTGAGCTCCCCCATGCCTCTTATCAGTTTGGTTGCCCTTCTCTGCACTTTCTCCAGTTCCCCGATATCCTTTTGAGAACTGGTGTCCAAAACTGAACTGCATATTCCAGATGAGGTCTTACTAATGATTTGAACAGGGGCAAAATGATATCTCTCTCTCTGGAGTCCATACCTCTCTTAATACAAGAAAGAACTTTGCTCGCTTTGGAAACCGCAGCTTGGCATTGCATGCTATTATTGAGCTTATGATCTACCAAAACCCCCAGATCCTTCTCCACTACAGATTCCCCCAGTTGTACTCCCCCTAGTATGTATGATGCATGCATATTCTTAGCCCCCAAGTGCATAACTTTACATTTCTCAACATTAAACCTCATCTGCCACATAGTCGCCCAATTAGACAGAGCATTGAGGTCAGCTTGTAAATTGGAGACATCCTGTAAGGACGTTATTCCACTGCATAGCTTGGTGTCATCTGCAAAGACAGAAATGTTACTTTTGATCCCAGACCCAAACATATAAACATATATTGTAGTGCTCAAATTATATCCACTTCCCTATACTCTGTAATTAACAATCGAACATACCAAATTGTGTGATCTCTGTGCACTAAACAAGAATATATGTATTCAATGTAATCAAATAAATCCAAAAAATCCAAAACGGGATGTATCTGTATTTTTCCACTGCCGTTAAAATTTTAAACAAGTTCATTTTTTTCCTCACAATACATTTCTTTCCCACCCAACACACATGAACCTCCACCAACAACTGAAATCTCCTTTGCCTTTCTCTTTCAAGACAGGAAAAACATTGGTAATTCCTATTTTGACAGGGTCAGTTCTAGCAGCACACGATCAGATAGAACAAACTCTTTGTATTGACTTATCCATTCTTACATATCCACCAGTGGCGGCTGATGCAAAAAAATTTTGGGGGGGCGCAAACAAACTTTTCCATGTATGCACTCACCAGAGGACGCCTTGCGTTCCACGGGATGAGAAACCGTAAGTGACGCGAAGACCAATATTAATTCACTAAAATCAAAAGTGGAAAGGGTTCGGGCCTCAAGGACAACCTGAAACAAGCCAATCAGAGCCACAGCCTTAAATCACATGCTTTTCAAAAATTGACAAACCTGATAGACACCCATTAGTCCGGCGCCCAGCACAGTGCGAAGGACTGGTTTAAATAGCAAGTCTGCTTGTGTGTGGAATACTACCAGCTGACCAAGATGTTGAAGACCCTTTTCTGGTCTGCAGTAATTACTTTTGAGCAATTTCCAAAGTCTGCTCATATGGATGTTTTCTTGGCTCTCCATTTCCAACTTGTACCCCACAATATTTTGGGGGGTGGCACCCCTGCGCGCCTTATGGACCGGCCGCCACTGATATCCACCATATAAGAAAACAGGAAAAGATCGCACATAGTGCAAAGCAGCTTCACAATATTCAATGTAACACCCACATGTTATTAGTGCTCAGTAGCACAATAAAAACCAGCTCAAGCATAAAGGGGTATCTTTCTCCTTCCCATCAGTGCCTTGCAGTTTGCCCCAGTCTATACTCATTCACTGCTCCACACTGAGGTTCAGTTCACCGCTCTATACTTATATGGATACCACCTGCTATGTATGTTACCAGCATCTCTGAACACATTGTTAAGGGTGCCCTTACACTATACAACCTGTACAATTTATTTTACCAAACTTTGCAACATGAGGACAAGCCTAACCATCTGATTTAATTCGTATCCAATCAGGCAGGCCCGTACTTATTACTTGTTGGGAGATCTGAAGGAGATTGTACATTCAGATTGTACAACGTATGGCCAGCCTTGGACTTGTGCATGAACATGCATGCTCAGTTGATATAAGCATACACACTCATTCACCAGTTGTTTAATAAAAAATATTTTTGGGTTGTGCCAGCATGTCCAGCCTCCATTGTTTACAATAAACACCCTTCCCTTCCTCAACATACTGGTATGGGTTTTAGTTAACTGGAAAGGAGAAGTCCTCTTGATCTGCTAATCACTCTAAAGTTGAGAGATAATAAAGAATGCCTTTAGCGTGATGTAATTGCCTTCTTGAAGTCTGCTATATGTCCTCTGTCATAATCACTTAGCTTGCAATCAAATAAAGATATACTTGTTTTTAAAGTTGTCAGTGAAAGAACCCATCCAACCTGAAACAATTAGCAGACAGGAAATGTTAGATATGAGACACTTTCTTTGTCCTACCTGATAAGGCCTCACTGCCAGAAACTACTTCATCTGCTTTAATGGCTGACTCTTCTCCTTGGCCGTTCTTCATGTAATTCAGGATAGGAGGCAAAAGCAGAACACAATAGAGAGATTATTAGTGTCCTACTTTTTGAATTCAGTCAATAATTTAAAAAAAACATTTTAGTACCAACATGTCAATAATATGAATGTTATCTACCAAGTATAGTTCCTGGAATCATTTTGCATTACAGAATATAAAACAAGCCCGCTTTTAAGTTTCAATTAAACTAATTTGGTCACTTTAATGTAAATATAACCATTTCTTAAAATGTTTGATTACATGGATAACAATACCATTTTCCCTTTGCCTCGGTTGACCAAAACGCAGGCGACAGAATACTATGGGGTGGATTTACTAAAGGTAAATAGACTGTGCAGTTACACTTGTTTTTCCCCAGAGCTTAGTAAATGTGGTGAAGCTCTGCTGATTTCCATCATCCAATCATATGCAAGCAAAATGTTTTTTTTTCCTTGTACCTGATTGGGTATTCTTTCTAAGTTCTAAGTGAAGCTTTACCACATTTACTAAGCTCTGGGTAAAATGAGTGCAACTGCACTTGCAAAGTGCACAGTCTTTTTGCCTTTAGTAAATTCACCCCTATAACTGGTACCAAGATGAATACTTGCCAATTCAATAATTCATCTCTTATAGCCCCGAAGAATAAATATTAACTATTTCACATATTTCAACTTCTCAGCTTTTTTTAATTGCTGCATCAATGTGACTGATAGGTGAATTGTAATGACAATCCCTCTTACATCTGACACTTGTGTAATAAGATTACATCAAGTTCAGTGCTATGTGGTTCACCAGACAAGAGGTACATTAAATAATGCAGTGTCTGAAAGCATAATATGCTAATATTATTCACACAGCATTGCGGCCCATAACTTCATTCATATTTCATAAACGACAAAGAATGAACACTCTACTAAGAAGTCTGATGTTACCGTTAAATGGCCCTAATGATGCTGAACAATGTTGAAAGCATGAATATGCTCATTATCTATTATTTATATCCAAATAATGTGCACTGTTCGATGTTTCTGGTTTCTCGGCAAGGCTAAGTAAATCAGGCAGTTGATGGTTGTAGTACCAGCAGAGATAACTAGGAATGTTTTGTCCTAAATAATGGAATGTTTCTGTGCAATGTAGTGTAAACAACACTAGCTTCTGAATACGAAATATAGCCCATGCAGGGGAGGCAAAGATTGCATGATCCTTCCAACTATTATAGCTGCACTGTGTTTTAAATATAGATAATTACACGTACAGTATGTTAGAAGATGTGCATCAAAAAGAGTCTAAATCCAGATTGAGAAAGGCGCTCTGTGATTTCAGCTGGAGTAAATGAGAATATTTTTTTATTTTTAAGTAGCTATCGCAGTGAGCAGCCCCCAAGGGAAAAACTGTAGCATGCCTCAGCGAGCACACAAAGTGACATCCGCAGATGTATACAATGGTAAATTATTTTCTTTGACATGTATGCAACTATAATAACATGCTCTTCATTTGTTAGGATTAATAAAATCATCTAGCGTTCATAAAAAAGACATCATGTTATAGACTCGGGTTTGAAGAAAACCAGAAATGCAATATATTAATTCAAAACCATCTGTATGACCTAAACAACATTTTGATTAAAAATCATTTTGTAAGGCAGCCCATAGATTTTTTTTGGGCTCAGAGGGTGGAACTAAACAAACTGGCCTGGTTCCCCCATCCACACACTTGAGGTGGATGACGGCATCTTTCCCGCTGTGTCTTTGTATTCTGACAGCAGGGAGACGTCTCCACCATCACAATACACTCATTAGCCTTGCAGGCTATAGCCTGCAGTGCTGGTCAAGTGGGGAAAACCCAACAGGGCAGTTGTATAGAAGTCAATCGGTAGACCGAATTCCGTACAACCACAGTGCCCATACATAGATCGAAATTCAGCCAGTCGCTGCTGAACCAGCCGAATTTCGATCCATGTAAGGCTAGTTTAAAGCCTGGTGCACACCACTAGTTTTTTGTTTTCCTTGAACCCAGGGGGTTGTAATAAAAATGTAGATATTTATTAATCACAATGTAGTAAGTAAATACAAATAACATGCAAGTATCAAAAAATTATTCAAGAACCATTAAAAGCATGATAGAAATGAAACTTATGCCGTGGACTTTCCGGCATACTTGGTCCGGCGGACCAGAGTCCGCCGAACAACCCGACCGTGTGTAGGCTCCGGCGGACTTTTCCGGCAGACTTTTTCCCAAAAGCCCGCCGGACCTAGATTTGAAACATGGTTTAAATCTTTCCATCGGACTCAGTTTCTGGTGGAAAGTCCGCTCGTCTGTGTGCTGGTCCGACGGAAAGCCCGCTCCTGTGTATGCTCCAACGGACCAGATACGACGCAAGGGCAGGGTATTGCATTTCGCGCTCGCTGCAACAAGAAAAACAAATTTTCCTATTGCGGCGAGCGTGGGGCATACCATGCCCTTAGGTCTGGTATGGATTATAAAGGGAAACCCCTACGGTGAAAAAACGGCGTGGGGTCCCCCCTAAGATCCATACCAGACCCCGATCCGAGCACGCAGCCTGGCCGGTCAGGAAAGGGGGTGGGGACGAGCGAACGCCCCCCCTCCTGAACCGTACCAGGCCGAATGCCCTCAACATGGGGGGTGGGTGCTTTGGGGGAGGGGGGCACCCTGCGGGGCCCCCGGACCCCAAAGCACCTTGTCCCCATGTTGATGAGGACAAGGGCCTCTTCCCGACAACCCTGGCCGTTGGTTGTCGGGGTCTGCGGGCGGGGGGGCTTATCGGAATCCAGGAGCCCCCAATAATAAGAGGGCCCCCAGGTCCCGGCCCCCCCACCCTATGTGAATGAGTATGGGGTACATGGTACCCCTACCCATTCACCTAGGGAAAAAGTGTCAATATCACCCGGTGACCACGCCCCCTAAAACGCCACAGTCCCAGCATGCCCAGGGACTGTGACATCATAAGGGGGCGGGGTCTCCGCCTATATAAGTCACAACGGAGCCCTCAGAGAGCAGTCCAGCCAGAGAGAGAGTCGTGTCATCATCTGGAGAAGAGAAGAGGGAAGAAGACAAGAAGCCCAGAAGCCAAGAAGCCCAGAAGTCCGGACCTCCGCTGGCAAGAGAGCGGCCTGAAGACAGCGGAGGAGCCGGCCGAAGAACTGGAACACCGGGAGAAGAGGCCGGAGAGAGTGGAGAAGAACCAACCGGACGCCGGGAGAAGAGGAACCGGAGGGACCCCCGAGCCCGGAAGAAGACCCCCGAAGCCGGAGGAAGACCCCCCCGGAGCTGTTTAATAAATTATTTTAAAAACCTGTGTAGTGTGTTTTATTATTGACACTTTTTCCCTAGGTGAATGGGTAGGGGTACCATGTACCCCATACTCATTCACATAGGGTGGGGGGCCGGGACCTGGGGGCCCTCTTATTATTGGGGGCTCCCAGATTCTGATAAGCCCCCCGCCCGCAGACTCCAACAACCAACGGCCAGGGTTGTCGGGAAGAGGCCCTTGTCCTCATCAACATGGGGACAAGGTGCTTTGGGGTGGGGGGCCCCGCAGGGCGCCCTCCTCCCCAAAGGCACCCACCCCCCATGTTGAGGGCATGCGGCCTGGTACGGTTCAGGAAGAGGGGGGCTCTCGCTCGTCCCCACCCCCTTTCCTGACCAGCCGGGCTGCGTGCTCGGATCGGGGTCTGGTATGAATTTTAGGGGGGACCCCACGCCGTTTTTTCGGCGTAGGGGTTTCCCTTTATAATCCATACCAGACCTAAGGGCCTGGTATGCCCCGCGGCGGGGCTCGCAAGGTGTCACTCTCGCCGATAAAAGCGGCAAGATTGACTTCCTTTTCTAGTCCCATCGCACCTGAGTCACGTTCAAAATGAACGGACTTGTCCATGTGTGGGCAAGTCCGTTCATTCTGAAAGTCCGCCGTAACTTCGGCGAAAGTCCGTCGGAAAGACGGGCGGACTTAGCCCGCCGGAAAGTCCGGTCGAGTGTGGGCAAGTCCGTCCATTTTAAAGTCCGGCGCACCTGGCGGACAAAGTCCGTCAGAAAGTGTGCCGGACCAAGTATGCCAGAAAGTCCGATCGTGTGTACGCGGCATAAGCTGCCCTGGACAAGCATTCTGGGCTAGCACAGATCAATGCCAAAAAACGCCTGACATGTTTCGGACATAAATGTCCTTCTTCAGAGGCTTAGTGTCACTTATAGCAGTGTCACCTGCCGTTCTATTGTGTTATGACAGGGGGATGGCCCCCTGTCAGAACACTCCGGTCAGCGTTCTCAGCCATTAGTTGAGAGCGCTGATCGGCTGTCGGTCAGCTGCTGTTTTTCCAGCATGTATGGCTTCTGTCAGACCGGCTGCCGTACACACAGGCCGAATGTTGGCCGTTTTTTATTAAACCGACCGATGTTGACCAACATACGGTCTGTGTGTACTAGGCTTTGGGCCCCTTTCTGCCATCCGCTCCGCTCAAAACAGACATATGGTGATACGTCTGCCATCCGTCTGGTGGATGGGATGGGATCTAATGAAAATTGACATGCTGTCTGTTTGCGTCCGATCTCCCCATAGAAATTAGCGGGGCTCTGATAGGTCCCTCCACGCTCAGTGAGCAGAGATGAACCTGTCATCCACCAGCTCAGCGGAGATCAACGGAGCGATCTCCTACTGAGCTAGCTGAGTCCACTGAGCGGATCCGCTCCATGTGAAAGGGGCCTTAAGCTTTGCCGTTTACATGAACAGTATTACAAAAATGAAATGCTATTAGAGACTTTGGGGTTGATTTATTAAAGGCAAATAGGCTAGTTACTTTGCAAGGAAAGTTACACTTTACAAGGGAACTTTCCCCAGAGCTTAGTGAATGTGGTTCCAATCACATGCAAAGAAAGTAAAAAAATAAAAGTGTTTTTGCTTGCATATACTTGGATGATGAAGGTCAGCAGAGGATCCCCTCATTCACTAAGCTCCAGGAAAAATTCCATTGCAAAGTGCATCTATTTAATCTATTTACCTTTAGTAAATCAACACCTTTGCGTGCATAACTCCTATTGGACTGTTCAGTACACCGACCTAAAAAGAGAGAGCTGCATGTTACTTCAGCTACAAAGAATATTGTCACTCTTAACAGCCAATGTACTCTCTCTCTTTGGCACACATGGCATAAGTATAAAAAAGTATGTTCTAATTGTAATTGTTTTACAGCGTGCCTGACCTTTTTTGCCCTGTGACTGTCCTTCATGCACAGACTCATATTAGCCTTATGGTAAACACGGCCCTATATTTCATGGTGGATGATTTGATCGAGAGGACAGGGCATTTCCCTTTGCTTACACAAAATTCACTTTGAAATTTACAGCAAATAAACTTCATGTTAATGTTTTTGTATGCCGCATTTAACATTATTACATCAATAGCATTGACAGTACTTTGTTAAAAACTGCATTTAAGTACAATTTAAATGTAATGATGACATGTTCATTATTAAAGGTACTTTCTGGGGCAGGCAATGGGAATTTCCTTTACTATGGTTTCAGTTTAAAACGTACAGAAGCATGCAGACTGGATTAGGTTTTTGTTATGATAAAAATGAGTTTTTATGGCTTATATAGAAACTAGACAGATTAGGGAAGAAAAAAATGCAACAGAAAACATCAAGATAACGAAGTTGGATATATGGTTGATTAGGCAGGTAAGAAATTTCCAGTACAGCAAAGCCTGATATAGTTTATGAGGTTCTTTACACCACCATAAATACTGGATATCTGTAAAAGATAGGAAAACATTTTCAGAATGCAGAAGAAATTCCACATAAATGCTCCAAGTCCTGAGAAATGAATAGATATTGGTCTCATACACACAAAAATGTGAATGCCATTCACTGATGGAGTATTTTCTAACAGATCTCTATGGTAATTAAACTGACTATACATAAAGTTAATATTGGAAAAGCTAGTGACAGCACAAAAGCCTTAAATCAAATTAAATGATTGATATTGAAGCATTTGGAGGGGGGGGGGGGGGGGGTAATGTCTGCTAAGAAATGTACGGGAAAACTATATTCCAGCAGTCATTTTCAGCACAGCTGTTATAAGCCAAGACTCATTTATCAATTTTGGCCAACCAGATCACTTAAGACAATTATCTCAAGCAAAGCACAGACATAGCTGGCACAAATTGTCCAAAGAAACCTGCAAGGCCCACAAAAGGCATGTGCTAGTACTGGAGGCAGTTAAAAGGGCTGATGTTCTATTTGCTGTAAGGAGGTTTTGGAAGCAGGTGCTTCCAAAATGTTTTCTGTGTTAAAGGTTTTATTCTGCTTTATATATGCCCTGTGTTTGATCCTTTCAACTATGTTTATATGTGTGGGCAGGGGCCATTAGGGGTGCAGGGGTGCCGCCCCACTATCTATGCATCCAGCCCCCCTAATCTACATTTGGGGCGCCAGATGCATGGATTCCAATGGGGGGGGGTTTGAAGCACATGATTAGAGCCAGAGGCTCTAATAGGCTTCAAAAAAGGGTGGGCTCGGGGCGCAAGCCCTGTGCGTGCATTGTTTGTCACCCCGCCCCCGAAAAATATCACCAGTCGGCACTGTGTGTGGGTCATTTGCTACAATGGTATAGTGCAATAGGTTTATTGCACTGTGTGCTGGGTTGACCTATTAGGCTGATGGTTCCTTAGAAAAAATGGTTAACACTGCTTGTCAGGTTTTCCCACTCTTTCCAAAAAGGTTACCACCCCATACAGGTCATACCATATACATAGGGGCTCCTTAGTTTCCTTAGGAGTTTGGCTAGGAGAAAGTTTGCCAAGATGTGGCAGTGATGCTGTTGGGGTATACCACCCCTTGGAGGGAGCCCAGTTGGGGTTCCCAGTGGGGTATTGAGCCTGTGGATCTATATGGACTTGTGCTACCTTAACTGGACCCTGTTTGTGGATTATTGCTACCTCGTGTGGATTACTGCCACTTATTGACTCATTCACTGAAAAGGACTCTTTTTATGGACATTACCTAATTCAGGTATGGCTACCTCATGAGGCACTACTCTGGGGCACTTTGTACAGGAAAGTGTGTGATAGATGTCTTTAAGAACTGTTACTTTTGTTACCTTTAACTACTTCAGTAAAAGATCTCTGTTATTCATCTAATCTGCCTAGTCTGTAGTCCCTAAAGAGGTGCATTAAGGTGTATCAAAAGAACAGGGCTTACAACAGGGGACTGAAGAGGTTAGAAAACATACTGTACAGGAGTCTAATAAGAAGCTGTCCTAAAGAGGCTATATTGCCATTGCTAATGACTACCATATTATTGTCACTTGCTAATGCAACCAACCAACCAGCCAGGAAACTGGTGCCATGGCAGGACTGACTGATGCTCTGGCAGTGAAGGGGTGTTATACTTGGTCCCTCCACTAGTGGCTGGTTGCTCACATACTGTGACTGACCTTGTGGCACAGAGTACCTAGGGACCTAGCCTGGCGTCATGGAGATGTAGAGGGTGAGGAGAACAAGCATGGAACTATGGATAAGTGTGTTTCCTCTATCCAATAGTGGCATATGGAGCATTGGGCTCCATTTGCTAAAGCATATCACGTGTTGTATTTGGGTCACGTGACAAATCTTTTCCCAAATATCACATGCGATACTGAAAATGTCAATTCACTATCGCTCGGTAAACGCTCTGTAAATATCGCATAAAACAGCATTAAAATCAATTCACTAAAGGAAATAAATAAATGCATGCGTTAAAGAAGTGGTCTAGGTATGTGATAGTTATCCGCTTCTGGTACTGCGGAAGAGCGGCTCGTATAGACACAATAATGTTCCTGAACATCGGAAGCTCCATGTCCCATGTTGCTGAGGACAGGGGCCTCTTCCCCACAATCCTGGCCCAGAGGTTGCAGGGGGTGACTTTAACAAGGAGGCCTCCAGATCCCGCTCCCCCCCCATGAATGAGTATGGGGTACATAATACACATACTGATTTGCCAAAACAAAGAGACAGTTTTTGACAAGTCCTTTATTACCCCTTCACGCCTAAGGGTAAAACAAATATTAAAGTAAAAATAAAGGCAAACTTTATTTTTTTAGATTTGCATGGAGTGGAGATGGATTAGAACACTTGTCAGTTTGTATTGCTGTCTGTACCCTCATTAGGGAGATTCACCCTCTCTATTTGTCCTGTTTACCATTATCACTGAGGCTGCATTCACATCTGAGCGCTTCAAAGTTGCGCGTTTTTACCGCGATTTTGCCTGTTTTTGACGTGATTTTGTTCAGGTCACCAATGTAAAAGGCAGAAAAACGCCTGTAATCTGCCCCAAAGAAGCTCATGTTCCTTTTTGAGCTTAGGACGTTTTTCAGGCGTTTTGCTTCAGGTGACAAAACAATCAGATGTGAACAGGTGGCATTGAAATTAATGGGATTTTGCTTGTTGGTTGTTTTTCAGGCGGTTTTTCGGGCGTTTTATGAACGTTTTATGCGCTGAAAACGCTTAGGTGTGAATGCAGCCTGAAAAATTTTGGGTTGTCTCCAGAAAAGAATTAGAGGGGAAATCTTCCAATGGGAACACTAGTTCTGGTGACATGGGGGTCCCCAAGAAATTCCCTTAATTTGAAGGGATTTCCTCTCACTTCCTGTTTGGTTATGGGACAGGAAGTGAAGGGAAATCTCCGCAATGGGAGACAGATGACCAAAACAAATCTGACAGGGGTTATATCCCTTCCTTACTCTATCCAAAATGAAAAAAAAGTTTTGCCTATAGTTCTACCTTATTGCCTAATAAGCACAATTTTGCAACTTTGACATGTGTTAGTAAACCGTACATATCATCACAGCTTCTTTGTGCATCCAGGTAGAATATACCTTGTTTTTTTTCAGCTTCCAGATTTTTTGTCAAAGCTTAATTGAACAAGCTAAAGTAAGAAGCTGATTGGCTATCATGCACAGATGCAGGGACGGAAGTATAGAGATCACAGAAGTCATCATTGCGACTGGGCCTCATGCTGCAGGGGCCCGTGTGCCCCCCCGACTCCCCGAGCGGTGGCTGCATATGGGACCGAGCTCCCCGATCTTCAGCCAATGCGTAAATCGGCAGTGCAGGAGCTCAGTCATGCTGTGTTTACTCTGAAAGTAAAAGCAAGGGAGAGGTGTCTTGCAGTGTGTGCTGTACTCTCTGCCTCCCCCTACAGTGCAGTACCCGGCATGGAGAGTAAAAGTACAGTGCTGCAGCTGCGGCTTTTAAAAAGGTGATATATATATATATATATATATATATATATATATATATATGTTTGTATGCATGTGTGTGTGTTTATATGTGTGTGTGTCTGCATGTTTGGGTGTGTGCATGTGTGTATCTGCATGTGTGTGCATATTTTATGTGTGTGTGCGTTTATTTTGTGTGCATGTTTATATGTGTTTGTGTGCATGTTTGTGTGTGTTTACGCATGTGTGTTTTATATGTGTGAGTGTGTGCATTTAGGTGTGTGCATGTATGTATGTTTATATGTATATGTGCGCATGTTTGTGTGTGTTCAATTGTGTGGGTTTTATATGTGTGTGTGTGCATTTAGGTGTGTGTGTATGTTTGTGTGTGTGCATGTGTGTGTGTTTTATATGTGTGTGTGTGTGTGCAATTAGGTGTGTGTATGTGTGTATGTTTATATGTGTGTGTGCATGTTTGTGTGTGTGCTTGTGTGTGTGTTTTATATGTGTGTGTGTGTTTGTGTGTATTTATATGTGTATGTATATGAGTGTGTATGTACGTACATGTGTGTTTACATGCGTGTGTATGTTTACACATTACTTTTTATCCTGACACCCCCCCCCCCCCCCCCCCCCCCGGGCCCTGATGGTTCTAGTTACACCACTGCACAGATGCACCAGATTTTGCACTCTTCAGTTTTAGTGAATCAACCCCAATGTATCTTTCCTTTCCATTCACAGAGAGAGAAACACAGGGCGGGCTTCACAGTGACTGATCACTGTGGCAGCCAATCAGAGGCTACCACAGCAATCAGGTTACCCAAAATCGGGAGCCTTGGGTCCAGTACTAATGATTGGGACCCTGGGTTCTCGGCGAGAGCACAAAGACAGCTACGCATTTACAGCCCCATGGCAATAAGCCCAGTCCACTGAGGTTGCATATATGTGTTATAAGGGGTTACAAAAGCCCAAGAAAAAAGAAGAAATGTCCCCCCTAAGTAAATCTAGTGTCAATCACAATGAATGCTGGCCGCTGGCCCACACAAGAAAAAGAGAAAAAATAATCGCTTAGCTCCTGCTGAATGACAGCCCTGCTGCCCAGCCGCCGCTAAATAAACTAGTGGGCCATGATGGGTTGATGTTGCCACAAGGGGGGGTCACCAATGACATCCCCGTGTAACCCCCATGGCGGATAGGCAGGGGAGCTGTCATTCGGATAAGTCACCCCCCTCCCCCAAGTAAATAGATACCCAAACCTTACAGGTTTTTTTGCGCCCGTAAATTGGCGTCAAACTTCAGTATCCTATATTTTCTATAGGTGACACTTCAAAGGTCCCCTATAGGTATCATTTTAGAGTTAAGGAGTTTTTTCCTTTTTTTATTTTTAGTCACTACACAGATATAGCATAAGGTTAAAAACACCACTTACAATAGAGATTATGGCTGGTAGCTTGTTAGAGTGGCAGAAGAAACTGGCTGCTGAACAGCAGGCAAAAAACTGACTCAGGAGGCTATCACCCAGGCTGATAACTCAGGGTCAGGTGCTTCCTCAGAGGTTTGACATTTCCCCGGCACAGGGTGAACCACATAGATCACCTATGAGGACACCTCAGAACCCTGGAAAATCCCCAAATAAAGGTAGACGTCCTTCATACCAATCACCATATAGAACAACATGGGGGGAACGGAGGAGGACA
Source organism: Aquarana catesbeiana (assembly GCF_042186555.1). Taxonomy (NCBI): domain Eukaryota; kingdom Metazoa; phylum Chordata; class Amphibia; order Anura; family Ranidae; genus Aquarana; species Aquarana catesbeiana. The sequence continues at coordinate 170,987,746 of NC_133326.1, forward strand.
ATATTCAGGATGGAGTCATCCGGTCCCTCCTACTAATCTACTAACCTTCTATGAGGAGGTGAGTTGCCATCTAGATAAAGGAAGGCCCATAGACGTGGTGTATCTGGATTTTGCAAAAGTATTTGACACAGTTCCCCATAAACTCTACAAAATAAAGTCCATTGGCATGGACCATAGGGTGAGTACATGGGTTGAAAACTGACTACAAGGGCGAGTTCAGAGGGTGGTGATAAATGGGGAGTATTCGGAATAGTCAGGGGTGGGTAGTGGGGTTCCCCAGGTTCTGTGCTGGGACCAATCCTATTTAATTTGTTCATTAACGACCTGGAGGATGGGATAAACAGTTCAATCTCTGTATTTGCAGACGATACTAAGCTAAGCAGGGCAATAACTTCTCCGCAGGATGTGGAAACCTTGCAAAAAGATTAAATTCAAATTAATGGGGTGGGCAACTACATGGCAAATGAGGTTCAATGTATAAAAATTTTAAATAATGCATTTGGGTGGCAAAAATATGAATGAATGCAATCTATACTCTGGGGGGAGAACCTCTGGGGGAATCTAGGATGAAAAAGGACCTGGGGGTCCAGTAGATGATAGGGTCAGCAATGGCATGCATGCCAAGCTGGTGCTAACAAAGCAAACAGAATATTGGCATGCATTAAAAAGGGGATCAACTCCAGGGATAAAACGATAATTCTCCCACTCTACAAGACTCTGGTCCGGCCGCACCTAGAGTATGTGTCAGAGAAGCAATAAGAAAAGAGCTTGCCAACATCGAAAGGTTCCTGTGCGTCTGCGCGGCGTAGCCGCGCTTCGGCGCATGCGGGTTAGCAAATTAGCGGCACACACGGGTTCACGACATGGCGCAATGGCGTAATGGCATACGAACGTTCGCACGTCAGCGTTGCACCCCCTTGCTGGCCTATATAAAGACTGATCTGTTCCCTGTTTAATTGCTGGTTTGTCTTTCAGCTTCCTGTGTTCCGTTCCTGATTCCTGCTACTATATTTGCCTGTTTTGACCCGGATTTGCCTGACCTACCTTGCTTCTCTCCAGTGTTTGACCTTGGCTTGTTTAAAAGGACTTCTCTGCTATCTGCTTCCAGTGTTTGACCCTCGGCCTGTCTTTGGATTCTCCTGCCTTCCTGTGTATGACCCCGGCTTGTCTAACGGACCCCTCTGCTGACGTCTCCAGTGCACTACCTCCGGCTTGCTTTCAGGATTTCTCCGATTACTGTCTGCTGTGTTTGACCCTCGGCCCGTTTAAAGGACTTCCTTATCCACCTATTTCCAGTATATGTTCCCGGCCTGCACCACAGACTTTCTATTACCGGGTTCTCCGTGCCTGATCTCCTGCACTCCACTCAGCTTCCGTTGTGTTTACGGGTTAGAACCCCAGCCGGGTCTTCTTCTCCAGTTCCAGGGCCAGAGTCATCGCTGCTCTCATCTCCACGCTACAGAAGTCCTCCTCTCAAGAGCTATCTGCCTGCTGGTGACCCGTGCCTCTCTGTGCCCTGTACCCTCTGTACCATCACCAGGGGTATAGTGCGCTTAGCTGCAAGGGAAGCCACTCCCAGCATCTCGGCTTTGGTGAGTACCCGTGATAGTATGCTGTCCAGTTCTGGGCACCAGTCCTCAGGACGGATGTACTGGAAATGGAGCGAGTACAAAGAAGGGCAACAAAGCTAATAAAGGGTCTGGAGGATCTTAGTTATGAGGAAAGAGCACTGAACTTATTCTCTCTGGAGAAGAGACGCTTGAGAGGGGATATGATTTCAATATACAAATACCGTACTGGTGACCCCACAATAGAAATAAAACTTTTTTGCAGAAGAGAGTTTAACAAGACTCGTGGCCACTCATTAAAATTAGAAGAAAAGAGCTTTAACCTTAAACTACGTAGAGGGTTCTTTATTGTAAGAGCGGCAAGCATGTGGTCTCAGCAGGGAGCATCGATAGCTTCAAGAAACTATTAGATAAGCACCTGAATGACCACAACATACAGGGATATACAATGTAATACTGACACATAATCACACATAGGTTGGACTTGATGGACTTGTGTCTTTTTTCAACCTCACCTACTATGTAACTATGTAACTAATAGGAGGACTGATGTTTTTGTTTCATCAACTTAATCTGTGGAACATCGGATTAAACATTCATTACTTGTTCTACGACAGGTGTAGTCTACCTGCTGCAATGCCCATGCGGGTTGCAGTATGTGGGCAGGACTAAGCGTACCTTGCAGGTACGTCTTGGTGAACATATTAATAACATGAAAAGCGGCTTTAGGGGCTTTTACCATTCGGTTTCCAAACACTATGCCATACATCATAATAGGAATCCGGTAAATACCCTCTTTTTGGGCATAGATAGATTCAGTGCCCATTGGAGGGGTAGCTCCTTGGTGAGGGAGTTGTCGAGACTACAAATGTCATGGATACATAGGGTACATTGTTACACTCCTTTCAGTCTTAACGTAGAGGTGGATGTTAATGCGTTCATAGATAATTCCTGAACACTGAAAGATGTATGTAACATTGTTAACCCGATCTGAGCTTTGGGATGACAGTATTGCTTGCTTTTTACCTAGAGTTTTTTTGTAAAGGGGAGGGGGGTTCATGCTGTATTGAGTAAAATTTTCCCTATAGCTGTAATAGTCACTCCTCCATAATCTTTATGATAGGGAGAGTGACTTTCATATCTATCTTTAATGTCTTTATATTGTTAATTTCTAATGTCCATATATTGTTAGTTTTTTATTTAAGAAACTAGAAATCATTGGTTTCTCGTTATTAATTTTTTTTTCTGTAAGGACTTTAGACCTCCATACCGGATAATTTTCCTGTTGGTCGGATTGGCCTTTTATAAACCAATTCCAGTTTTTAGATTACTCAATCTCTTGTCCATTGTCAATAGTTGTCCAAAACATAGAGCTCCAGAGATCTGCATAGCTTCTTCACTAAAGGTCGTTTGGTCTCTAGTGGTGACGGTGATTATTGCAACTCTCATTTGGAGAAATTACCACCAGAGGTAGCTTGGCCCTTATGGATGGGTGTCACCATTGAGGCATTTCATCCCCTCCGTTTTCCGTGCTCTGATTATTTTCCGGCCGGTTGAACTGGTGGAGAAAAATTATTTTCCTTTGATTTCTTTTAATTTTTTATATGTATATACTTTTTGGAGGAATTACACAATACTTAATCATGCCTCCAAATAATGGATAGACTTATTCCGATTCAAATTGCTGTAGCAGGAGTATAAAGTCATCCTATGAAGTCCCATCGAGAGTTGCACAGCGAGCGGTGGGACCATTGGTATCTTAGATATTACATGATAGTGTTTAACTTAATATAGTCGGGATAGTTTTTATATTTCCGGTTGACTTTAGATGAGAAGGATCGTCCTGATTGTCAACAGGTTGTGAGTTGTTCATTCCCCATTAGTGAGGGTATTTTCCAAAATGAGGCCGCTACCCAAAGCTCAGAGCGAGGTGTGGTTTTTTTCCTGTTATGGAGATGAATATAAGGCAGCGAGTCAGCTTGCCGCCGTGCCCCTGAACGATGTCAGGTCTGACGAAACGCATAGGGAGGAGCAACGTGCTGAAGTCAACGCGTTCACGCAGATCCTGGATTGACGGGCTGCATTGGAGAGCCGGCCGGCTTGATTTTTATGCTTTATATATTCTACCTAATTGTAAGTGCAATATTTTTTTACCTATTAAATTACCATAAAGATTTTACACTATGGAAGCCTTTATTTCTTTATGGGGATCATGTGGCAATAAGTCCCTTTGAGTGGTGTAATCTAGGAAGATGCTGTGACCATTACTGTGTTTACCAAAGGCCTGGGCTGGGTATTAAGCCGAAAGCGCTTGTGATCTCCCATGAAAGGAGATCATTGGAAGTCGGTAAGCTGCAGTGTGTTTTGCGGTGGAAGTCATCTTTCTCCTATCACATTATTTGGGTGCATCGTTTGTTAGTTTCACATCAATTTTTCATCTTACATTGCATGGACTTTATTTATGATATTCATTTTACAATCTTTTCACTATATCTATGTATGAATGATTTAGGAGTTTAGAGCAACTTAATTATTGAAAGGTGTGAAGTCGCAGCTTTCACATTTTCACTTGATTTTTGATAGCGCAGTAATTTTTATTTTGTTTATAATATGTGATAAAGCTGAAATTTTGAGGCATCGTTTGATATACACATTTGAAGGGCCAGTGCAGCTACACAAACAACATTTTTTTTCAATGCTAAAAGTAAGTCCCTGTTGAGATGCATATAAGCATTTCTAACAAGTTCCCTTTAAAGGAGTGTTAAGCAATAAGCAGCTCTTCCTAGTAATGGCTGCATGAAACGTGAGCAAGAATATTAATGATACACATTAGTTGAGATCCTCAGTTTAAGAAGGAAATATTGATTTCTTTTTTTAAAGAAGGATTTAGCTAATATATTCAGATAATATGGCTAATGTACAGCTGGAATTAAATGGTTTGCTTTTGAAGACCAACTATGAGTTATTAGCGACTTGATAGCTTTATTTTAGAGGTTACACTAGCCAGTAGCTTCCATTAAATAAAGTTCTGGATATTGTTTAACTAATTGGAGCTAGTTGTTGGAACACTGAGTTCTAACAAAAGCCAATAATCAATTATTTTATAGAAAGTAATATGCTGAGCTAAAGATATGTACACTGTAGTGCAAATAATTAATAATTATAGATAATGAAAATGGTTGAACTTTCTTGTTTCATTCATTTAGATCTGTCCTTGAGATTTAAATCGATAATGCAAGACAGAGTTTTGCATTAATTGGAGGCCCGGTGCCAGCTCATTTTAATCATTTTCCAATCCAAGAGATATTGACGTCACCATAATACTAACTTAAGCTGCATACAGACAATGAATAGCAGCTGGGCATGCACTCTTGACCCAACTACCAGGAGGTCCCCAGGTTACGAACAAGGGACTGTAGGTTTGTTCTTAAGTCAAATTTGTTTGTAAGTCGGTATAATATTCTTATTTTTAATATTATTTTTCTTATTCTTTACTTTTTTAAATTCGTTTTTTATTTTATTAATTTAATTATTACTGTATTTCTTATTATTTTTTTATTTTTTTTATTTATTTTTTTATCAATTTTTTTTCATTTAACTTTATTGCTATCACACAGGAGAAAACAATTCCCTGTGTGATAGCAATTGGAGGTGACAGGTTCTCTTTATTGACCCTGTCACCTCCAAAACAGGAGTCCTAGCACTGTGCTAGATTTCCTGTCACAGCTGAGAGGGGAGGAGCACAGCTCTCCCCTCTCAATGCTTACATGGCGGCAGGGACAGGGGACAGCAGAGAGAGGGGAGCTGCCGGGCAGCTCACCTGATGGCACAGCAGGAAGATGGATGGATGGATGGTGAAAGCAGCAGTGTCTGCGATCTGAGTCCAGGCAGGCCGGCCGTGCTGCACCTCCGCGGGGCAGCGGCGCAGGAAAGACCAGGGATCCTGGAGGCTTCACTAGGCCGCACTAGGCCGGACAAGGCCCCGGCCACGACGGGCAGTTTTAGCGGCCTGGCAGGCCACCGGACCGTACCAGGCCTGTGGAAGGGCAGGCAGGATGATGAGGGGGGCCCGCAGCCAGGCCAGGAACGGAGGAACGGTTCACTCCAGCAAGGAGAGGAAGATTCGTCCGGCCCCGTTCGTAAGTAGGAGTCATTCGCAACTCAGATGTTCGTAAGTTGGGGACCCCCTGTATTGAACAATCTAATAAAAGATCATTCTACAAACTTTCAAGCACCGATAAAGGAGGCAAAAAGGAATGTTGTAGGTGCCAACCTGCCTCAGAGGAAAGATAAATTATCAGCTGGGAAAATCCATCCTGTTGATCAACTTGTTTGCAAGAGTCATCCAGGAGCTTACAAATAGAGTTGAGCGAACAGTTGGAGCCGAGCAAAAGTTCAGGCCGAACATCAACGTAATGTTCACCCGACGAGTGACCCACAATGCACTGCGCACTGAACAGTGCATTCTAAGCCCTGATTGGGCAAAGCTTTGCCCAATCAGGGCACAGTGAATAGATGGTTGTTAAGGAACGTGCCGGGAAGCTGGCCGTTGCTTCCTTAACAACAGATAAGTCATCAGCTGTCAACAGCCAGATAGCTGAATGAAAAAAAAAAAAATTTCCGGCAAAAGAAAAAAGAAGGCCCTTCGGGTTTGGTGTGGATTTTAAAGGGAACCCCACGCATTTTTTTTTTCATGAACCATACCAGGCCACATGCCCTGACAGCGGAGCAGGCATTCTGTGGTAAGCCTTCGTTGTGGATGGAGCGAGGTTTTTTTTCGGGTGCGGTGGTGTGGCGGGCGTCATGATTGACAATGGATCTACATCAGGGGACATTGTTTTTTAAAAACTGCCTCCTGTCTTTAATTTGCATAGGACAAATCGGACACTTTTGACACATTTTTGGAACCAATGACATTTATACAGCGACCAGTGCTATAAAAATGCACTAATTACTGTATAAATGTCACTGGCAGGGAAAGGGTTAACACTAGGGGGCGATCAGGGGGTTAACTGTGTTCCTTAGGTGTGTTCTAACTGTGGGAGGGATGGGACTGACTAGGGGAGGAGACCAATTGGTGTTCATACTTAGTATGAACACACAATCTGTCTCCTCCCCCCGACAGAACCGGAATTTGTGTGTCTACACACACAGATCTTGGTCCTCGCTCTGTCACGAGCAATCGCGGGTGCCCGGCAGTGATCGCGCCCGCCGGGCACTCACATCGGCTCCAGGGACACGCTGTGGGCACGTGCCTCCTACAGCGTCTTAAAGGGCCAATGTACAGCTACGACGGCTCACCCAGGGGAGCCAACCTGCCGCAGTATAACTACGGCGGCTGGTCGGGAACCGGTTAAGCATCATTAAAATCACTGCTCCTGTAAAAAATACATTTGCATTGATACATGTCCCCCAGGGAAATACCTGGCCCCCATATCTTTTTTATGGCCAATAACTTGCATATGAGCCTTCAAAACGGGGACTTTTGATTTTTAAAATTTGGGTCCCATAGACTTCAGTGGGGTTTGGGGTTCTGGTTTGAATCTTTGCGATGTTTGAGAGTTCTGGAGCGAACCAAACTGGGGGGGGGGGGGGGGGTTCGGCCCAACTCTACTTACAAACATACAAAATTCTATCACCTGACCATAATCAACTTGATTTAACAAATGTTCTCTAATGTCTGTATGAATCTAAAGGCAAACACTAAGTTTACCAAGTATGAAAACTATGCTTGCCCTTTTTAGTGTTAAGGGCCTTTACACACAATAACACACAATACACCAAAACTTAACAAAGAGAAAAAAAGACACACACAATTAAATTTTGATTAAGGATTATCTGCAAGAATTGGGTCATCTAAAGGGGCAATTTTGAGCACTTTAACCTCTTTTTTGTTCACACAAATCTGCATTAAAAGAAAGTGGAATTTTGCATTCTTCTGCCTTATACATTCACATTTACGTTGCATCTATGCTCCGGTCATTGTAATTAATAAAGCAGGAAAAGAGAAATAAGCGAGGGCCAAAAAAATTTCTTTGGTCTTCCTTAATGTAGCTATTGAATCTCACTACTAGAGTAGGTAGAATATACAGTGCCTTGAAAAAGTATTCATACCCCTTGAGATTTTTTGCATTTTGTCATGTTACAACCAAAAATTTAAATGTATTTTATTGGGATTTTATGTGATAGACCAACACAAAGTGACACTTAATTGTGAAGTGGAAGGAAAATAATAAATGGTTTTCCAATTTTTTTACAAATAAATATGTGAAAGAGTGGCGTGCATTTGTATTCTGCCCCCTTTACTCTGAAGTTTAAGGAAACTTGCTGTGTCAGCGATACCTTCAGAAGATACCTTTAGGAGCATCTCACCAAAAATTACATTTTTTTCTGCAGTAGATGGTTAACCACTTGCCGACCGAGATGTACGTTGGCAGAATGGCACAGGCAGGCAAATGGGCGTACAGGTACGTCCCTTTAAAAATGTCTCAGTCATGATAAAAATCGCAGATCGCCGCCATTACTAATAAAAAAAAAATGAATAATAAAAACTATCCCCTATTTTGTAGACGCTATAACTTTTGCACAAACCAATCAATATACACTTATTGCGATTTTTTTTACCAAAAATATGTAGAAGAATACATATCAGCCTAAACTGGAGAAAAAATTAGTTTTTTAATATATTTTTGGGGGATATTTATTACAGCAAAAAGTAAAAAATATTTCTTTTCTTTCAAAAATGTCACTCTTTTTTTGTTTATAGCGCAATAAATAAAAAACGCAGAGGTGATCAAATACCACCAAAAGAAAGCTCTATTTGTGAGAAAAAAAGGACGTCAATTTTGTTTTGGGTACAACATCGCACGACCGCGCAATTGTCAGTTAAAGCGATGCAGTGTTGAGTCACAAAAAAAGGCCTGGGCATTCAGCAGCCAAATCTTCCAGGGCTGAAGTGGTTATATCGTACTTGTGTCTTAGTGCAGACTTCTGTGAAAATCAGTGATCGAATCACACAAGCCGGAATTTACATTTCTGGGGGCGTTTCAAACAACAATGTTGTATGGAACACCTTCAGTGCTGCAGTTGAAAAGAAAAGGTAATTTTTCATAATATTCAATTGCCATATGGCTTGTGCAGCAATTATATATTTAATATTATTTTTTTGTTTGCTATTTTTTTTTTCCCATGAAAGTGGAATTACCCTTTGAGTATGTGTAAATGTGTATTTTAGTTAATGATTTTAGGTCAGTATAACGAAAGGTAGTGCAACAGTACCTAACATCCCCGACACCAGGGACCAGCCTCGCGAAAGACAAATGCAAACTATTACTAGTGACAAGTCCCTGTGCACTTATCCATGGCCCACCTTGCCTTTTGCATCCTACCTATACTGCTGGCTGGCACTGCAGTTCATCTGCTAAAGGTTGGAACTACAGTCTCCAGTATGCATCAAAGACATTATCAGCTTGTGCTGAAAGAGGAAGACTAACAATGATGATGCAAGAGTCACCCAGATCTTTTTATTTCAGGCCCAATTGTCACCTACCACCCCAGACCACCAGGCATTAGAAAAAGCGCACAACCCAGGCCCCCGCACGCACAGCCCACAGCAGGTCCCCCACAAACAACAAATACAGATTATGCCTCGGTCGCTCGCCTGCCGCCAGCTCAGTCCCCGACAGGCCACGGACTGGCACCGGTCCAGAGCCCAGGGGTTGGGGCCTCTGTGGTAGATGTCACGTGCTGCTTTTCACTTTTGATAACATTTTTATTGAAATTATAAAGCATACACATCATAGAGCATAAATAAACACATTGATTTGAACAATGCATTAGTAATCAGTGGAAATGCAACTGCCAATGATCCAAGACCGTCCAGAGGCATAGAGTTTCACATACTGCTTTTCCATTTTTTTTTAACTCCCTTTTTTACATTTTTGAATAGATAGTTCTTTTGCTCTGTAGACATTACTTTTGTTTACTCTGAGTTTTTTTTTTTTAAACAAAAATATTTTTAACCTCTTGGACAAACAATAGCTTTTCAATTTCATGCAAAAATAGGAAATTGCACCAAAATTTAGCTTGGTAATTATTTGCTATGTATTTTTGGATGCTGTCACTTCTGCTTTGGAAGCAGCTGTAATTTATGTTTATTTTCTGCAATGAGAAGTACCTATTATTCCAGCACATGTGAAATAAGTGAAGGGTGATCACTTCCAAGACTTCTATTCCCAGCACTTGCAGGAAATTTTGAAAAATACCCCATAAATACATATTACTAAATAAAAAAGTTCTTAAAACTGCACCTAGATATACTATTAGTTACATTGAAAAGAGAAGTGTTTTAAATGACTGCTAACCAGTTAATGTGAATACACTTTCTAGTTCATTTTCCAAACTGTTAGGAAACAACTGTAAATATTCATAGGGTGTCCAATGCTGAATATGACTGTCATGTGCTAATTAATTGTGTTCTATGCAAGGAAAGAACTTAGCCAGCATGTAAATATGGTAAGCCCTGCAAAAGCCAGAAAATGACTTAGTTTAGCATTTAATTTATTCACTGGGTAACGTATTCACATTTATTTACCATTACCAAAGGCGTTTTTTGTTTTTTTTTTCATTTTGTATAGTTTGTTTTTTATGTTATCTGTATCCAGTTGGAGTGAAATCCCTTCACTTCCTGTCCCATAGCTAAAACAGGAAGAGGGAGGAAATCTCTCCAAACTGAGGGAATCCATGGTTCTCACCAGATCTCCCTCTTTTCCTGTTCTGTAACAACTCAAAATTTGGGATTTTTTTTCACTTTCACTCTCAGTGATAATGGTAAGCAGGACAAATAGAGAGGGTATACCTTCTAACGGGGGCACAGACAGTAATACAAAGCTGGCAGGTGCTCTAATTACTCTTTACTCTATCCAGAACAAAAAGAAAGAGTTTAGCCTTTAAGGGCCCTTTCACAAGGCCTGTCCGATCAAGTGCGCCTGTCAGCTTTTCAGGCGAACCTGATCGGACCCTCCATTCACCCCTATGGAGCAGTGGATTTTAGCGGAAACATGTCCGCTGACATCCGCCGGTGTCTGATTCAATCCTGTCCAAAAAAAAACGAACGAATGGTGGTCCTATTTTGCATCCGTCTGATGGATCGGATAAGCTTGGATGAAAACAGACAGGCAGTCCATTTTCATCTGATCTCCCCATAGAGGAGAGCGGGACTGGGTCTGTGTCAGCTCTGCTCAGTAAGCGGAGACGGACCTGTCATCTGACTCAGGCACTGTCCAAGGGCCCGGACACTAGGGGGCCCCATCAGGGACAGATTGTAAAAATCTATGTTTTTTTACATCTGTCCCTGAAATGTCTGACACTGACATAATTTTGATGTAAAATTCCGGAGGCTATAGCTGCTCCGCCCCTCCACTACCTCCTCAGCCAGTGGGAACACGCCGACATCTGAAGGAGATTAGAGGGAGGCGGGGACACAGCCTGCAGTGTGGGACGGGCTGCGGGCTGAAATAAGGTAAGCTTACTAACTTGGCTGAGTTAAATCTCGTTTTATCAGTGCTTTCTCTGGTGAGCAGAAGGGGGAGGCTGTGTTTCCTCCTGCACTTCTCCTGGAGGAAGGATGTTCTGAACTTCTCCCCCAATCTCTGCTACATCTCCCTACTGATTACCTGCCCACCAGTACACAGGCACATCGTTCTCCTCTCCTGTATTACCACCGAACGTGTCTGTGAGCTGCTGGGGCACTACAAGTACCAGCATGCCAGGAGAGCAGCAGGCAGCAGCAGTGTGTTCAATTGGGCTAATTTCTAGATGAAAAGTGCTGGTGTGTGTATACTGTGTGTGTGTATACTGTGTTTGCGTATACTGTGTGTGTGTGTATATGCTTAATGTGTGTGTTTATGTGTGTGTATGCATACTGTATATATATTGTTTGTGTCTATGTGTATGTATACTGTGCATGTGTGTGTCTGTGCGTGTGTCTGTGTGTATACTGTGTATGTATACTGTATGTGTCTGTATACTGTGTGTGTACTGTATGCTCAATATCTAACAATCCCATGCCTGTGAAATCCACTTGTTGCCATTCAGAGGCAGCTGATTGGTGCACTGCTGAGCTCGGCCTCGGATCAGGCAGCAGGGCAGGTCTGGGTGCACACCTGTGCAGTGATATCATGGCACACATCCACAACTCACTTGCACAGTTCAGAGCCTGCAACAAGTGGATTTTTTTTTAAAGCCTTTTCCCACTAAGGTGCAAAGGTGTGTGTAAGGGGACACTGATAGAAGGTGACACTCTGGGGGCTCTGCCATAGTGTGGAACTCTGGGGGCTCTGCCGTAAGGTACTACTCTGGGGCCCTGCCGTAGGGTGGCACTCTGGGGGCCCTGCTGTAGGGTGGCACTCTGGGGGCTCTGCCGTAGGGTGGCACTCTGGGGGCTCTGCCATAAGGTGCCACTCTGGGGGCTCTGCCATAAGGTGCCACTCTGGGGGCTCTGTCATAGGGTGCCACTCTGCCTTGCCTCGTGTGTAAGGGGACACTGATAGAAGGTGACACTCTGGGGGCTCTGCCATAAGGTACTACTCTGGGGCCCTGCCGTAGGGTGGCACTCTGGGGGTCCTGCTGTAGGGTGGCACACTGGGGGCTCTGCCGTAGGGTGACACTCTGGGGGCTCTGCCGTAAGGTGCCACTATGGAGGCTCTGCCATAGGGTGCCATTCTGGGGGCTCTGCCATTGGGTGCCACTCTGGGAGCTCTGCCGTAGGGTATCAGTCTGGGGGCTCTGCCATAGGGTGCTACTCTGGGGGGTCTGCCGTAAGGTGAAATTCTGATGTAAGGGGGGACTGAATCTGTGGACTGTGATTATAGGGAGAATGTTGGGACTTTGGTGTAAGGGAGGACTCTGATGTGAGCGTGGCACTCATCCTGACTGCTGTACTCTATATGTTGTTTTGTTCGTTACTTACTCCTGACCCACATACTCTGTACAATTTGCTGTACATAGACATGACCAAGGTGTTGTCTCAACAGTTGCTGGTTTTAATTAAAGGGATTGTAAAGTCTCGTTTTTTTTTTTTTTTAAATAACAAGCATGTTATACTTACCTTACTTACTGTGCAGTTGGTTTTGCACAGGGCAGCCTGGATCCTCCTCTTCTCGGGTCCCTCTTCCCTGCTCCTGGCCCCTCTCTCCTGTCGAGTGCCCCCACAGCAAGCAGCTTGCTGGGGGCAGTGGTGTAGCGTGGGGGGTGCGAGGGGAGCCATGGCCCTGGGTGCAACATTTGGGGGGTGAAATCCCGCGCCAGTGTGTGTCCCCCCAGCTCCGTCCTCCTAATTATGATTTCCTATGTCTTCGGGATTTGGCCCCCATGTTCCGGCGCAGGATGGCCGCTGGCATCCTGTGATTGGGCGAATGGGGTCATGTGCAGCGGCGGGGCGGGGCTGGCCTGTCCTCGATCGTTAGTGAGCGGGCTGGCCTCCGCTTAGCTGTGAGCCGCTGCTGTCTTCCCCCCTCCTCCTCTCCTCCGGAGTCTGGACTGGATCCCAGATCGTTTCCCTGTTGTGACAAGCAGTCTGGCAGTGTGACAGACCGCAGAGGCAGAGCAGAACAAATGGAATTAAAGCAGGTGAGTGAGAGACTCCCTCATGAGTCGCATTGCTGGCCTGGGGGAGTGGACATGGTCTGGGGAGAGGGAGCAGCCAGTAAGCCAATTTAGTGTGTAGTGTAGTGGGCAGTGTAGTTTGTAGTGTAGTGGGCAGTTTAGTGTGTAGTGTAGTGGGCAGTTTAGTGTGTAGTGTAGTGGGCAGTTTAGAGTGTAGTGTAGTGGGCAGTTTAGAGTGTAGTGTAGTGGGCAGTTTAGTGTGCAGTGTAGTGGGCAGTTTAGTGTGTAGTGGGCAGTTTAGTGTGTAGTATGTAGTGTAGTGGGCAGTTTAGTGTGTAGTGTAGTGGGCAGTTTAGTATGTAGTGTAGTGGGCAGTTTAGTGTGTAGTGTAATGTAGTGTAATGGACAGTGTAGAGTGTAGTATAGTTGTTAGTGTAGGAATCAGGTAGGTCAGTGCAGTGGTCAATGTAGGAATCAGGTTGGTCAGTACTATTGTAGGAAGGGAAGGGACTCAGGGAGTGCTAAAAGTCCGCAGGTTAGGGGGCTCAAATTACTTGCCTTGCCCCGGGCACTGACAACCGACGCTACATCACTGGCTGGGTGGCCCCATAATCTCCTATGGCCCGAGGGCCCCATGAGTTGTTAGTCCGCCCCTGCTCAGCGGAGCGATCCCCCGATGTGCAAGCGGAGTCCGGCAAATGGAGGTGCCCATGGAAAAAGTGCTTAACTTTTTCAGGCAGACCTGATCGGACCCTCCAGTCTCCCCTATGGAGCGGCGGATGTAAGTGGTGGCATGTCCGCTCACTGACATCCGCTGCTATCCCATCTGATCTGCACTGTGAGGGGAGATGGACCTGTCATCCACCTGCTCAGCAGGGATCAGCGGAGCGATCCCCAGATGAGCAAGCGGATTCCCTTCCACCGAGTCGCCCGTATGAAAGGGGCCTAAGTTACACTTTAACACCTCACTTGTATGATTTAGACTTTTGGATACGGTGGAACTCCAACCTTTTGGATGGAGCAAATTTTATGCCAGAAGTGTGAGAGTTGCCATTGCTGCCCTATATTCCTACATCTCAGGGCAGCTTCTGATTGGCTGTCTGTACCGACACAGCGTTTTATACGTTTACAGGCTACAGTGAGTTACTGTGTCTCCACATAATATGCCAAGCTCCAGTTTTGAAGCTGAAGTGTCCCATAAAGTGCCTCTGCATAAGGCTGCAGAAAACACATTGTGATTTAAGGACTGGAGGTTCACATGACTTTGACAGGTCATATGACCAGGCTCTCCTCCTTCCAGCTTTCGTTTTTTCCAATTCACTCATTTAAATAAGGCTGTGTTTTATTTGGGTTACCTAGGGGGCACACCTGCGTTGAGGTAATGTAAGAACCTTGGCTCAGGTGGGTCCCATTGGTGTGGACCTAGCATTCCACCTGGCACCACAGTAATCTCCTGCTCAACTGTAAAAAACATGACAAACAGCCCCTGTTCTGCTGCTTAGGATTTTGTGGTTCATGAGAGATAAATGGGTGGCAGTGAAAGGTCTGTAGTAGGGTGCAGGGGGTCGCCCGTATGAAAGGGGCCTAAGTTAAGTATTTTATCACGGTACATGATAGTTTACGTTTTTTGGGGTTGTATTTGAGATGTACAAAGAGAGATCACACAAACACTTGTAAGTATAACATTTACTTAAGTAATGAGAGATACAGACAACAAATGTAATAATATCAGAAAATATAACAAGAATACCTAACTAAAGATGTGGTTTCATCATGGAGTCCTGCCTGCTTTGATAGGGTGTGGTACAGATGATCAGACCCAGGTGCATGCTCGCCCTGGTAGAGACTGAATATTCCAAGTTATAGCTGTAGTATATAGGACTTGTATGTAAGGAGATGGTCAACCCCCACTGCAAGCAATATGACATTTTAAGGACTTGGCCAGTTTGTAATGACATTCCTTTGGTATGAAGTCAGTTAAAGTAACCAGGATATTGGAGGCTTTCTTAGATATTGTGAGACAACGTTAAAGCGGAGCTCGACGTTTCTATGTCTATTAAAAGTCAGCAATTATAAAAAGAATAGCTGCTGACTTTTAATAAACACACACTCACCTGTCCCACGATCCAACGATGTGCTCACCAGAGCCATTGTTTCTCTCCCTCTTCTCTCCCCAGCAGAGGCACCCGGCTGTGACAGCATGTGCGAGTCGTGCAGAATGTCCTGAATAGTTCGGCAGTCATCTGGGACCTGTGATATGTCCCAGAGGACTGCAGGGAGGGAGAGGGAGAGGAGAACTTCCACTCGGGTCGCCTGTCAAAACCAGGTACCCTCTGTCCCACCAAAAAAATGACATGCCGAAAGTGGCGGGGGGGGGGGGGAGTACTTAAAGAGGAACTTCCCCTTTTAGGTGAAGATCCGCTTTAATAAGGAAATATGAAATATGCCATTTCCCAAGCATTAAGCACTGGCCACACCTTGTTCCTCACCCGAGGTATAATTTGTCTTGTTAAGTTTAGAATTCGCATAGTTTTCGAATTCGAAAAGTTTTCCTATTTCCAAAGAGAATAAAATAGAATAGAAAATAAAGGTATAGAATAGAAAAAAATAATACAGTAGAAAAGCATATAACAGAAAATAAAAGAATAGAATATAATAGTGTATAATAGAGCAAAATAGAATAGAAAATAAAAGAGCAGAATAGAATGGAATAGAATAAAATAGAAACAAATAGAATAAAAAAGAATAGAATAAAATAGAAAGAATACAACCATCTTCTGAAATTTGAATAGAAAAGAATAGAATAGAAAAGAATAGAATAAAAAAATATAAAAATAAAATAGAATAGAAAAAATATAACCATTTCCCAAAACTCAAATAGAATCAATTTGAATTTGAATAGAATAGAAAAGAATAGATTAGACTAGAATAGAAAATAACAGAATAGTATAGAAAAAAAACAACAGAATAGAGTAAAATAGAATAGAATAGAAAGAATATAATAATCTTCCTATTCTAATCTATTATTTTCTATTCTATTCAAATTTGAATTGATCCATTTGAATTTTTGGAAATGGTTATATTATTTTCATTCTATTCTGTTGTTTTTTTAATTCTATTAAATTTCTATGTGTTTTTTCTATTCTATTCTTTTTTTATTCTATTCTTTTATTTTCTAATCTATCCTATCCTAGTCTATTCTATACTATTATTTTCTATTCAAATTTATTCTGTTTGAAACTCGAATTTTGGAAGATGGTTATATTCTTTTATTTCTATTTTATCCTGTTGTTTTTTTCTATACTATTCTGTTATTTTCTATTTTATTCAAATCTATTCTTTTATATTCTATTCAAATTCGAATTGATTCTATTTGAATTTTGGGAAATTGTTACATTCTTTCGATTCTATTCTTTTTTTAAATTGTATTATTTTCTATTCTATTATAGTCTATTCTATTCTATTATTTTTTCTATTCTATTCTTTTCTATTTTTTCTTTTCTTATGTATTCAAATTTGAATTTATTCTTTTTGAAATTTTAATTTCAGAAGATGGTTATGTTCTTTCTATTTTATTCTATTCTTTTTCTATTATATTCTGTTATTTTATTTTCTATTTTGTTCTGTTTTACTCTGTTATATTATTTTGTTTTATTTTCTGTTATATTCAAATTTGTTCTATTTCTTTATTTTTTACTTAATTTTGGAAATTGGAAAACTATTCGAATTGGAAAACTTTTTGAATTCAAATTTGAAAACTATTCGAATTTGAAAACTATTATGCCGTGTACACACGGTCTAACTTTTCGACCAAACTTGTCTGATGGAACTCATCCGTCGGACAATTCGACCATGTGTGGGCTATATTGGACCTGCAGCAGACCTTTTCTGTCGAAAATGTGACAGACTTTAGATTTAGAACATGTTTCAAATCGACGGACTCGAATCCGGTCGAAAAATCCGTCCGTCTGTATTCTAGTCCGACGGACGAAAACCGACGCTTGGGCAGCTATTGGTTACTGGCTATGAACTTCCTTATTCTAGTCCGGTCCTATGTCATCACGGTCTAATCTGTCGGACTTTGGTGTGATTGTGTGTAGACAAGTCCGATTCGACTGAAGTCCGTCGAAAAGTCAGTCGAAAGTCCATCGAAAAGTCTGACGTGATTCAGTCCGTTGAAAGTCCGGTCGTGTGTACACAGCATAAGAATTCAAAAACTATTCAAAATTGATTTGAAAACTATACAAATTGGAATACATCCGAATTTTCAAAGAACGAAAATTTGTCCGCATTTCAATTGGGAACGAAACAAACTGCACACATCTAGTAGATCTTTTTTGCCATGCCGTGATGCAAAGCATTGCCTCTGTGGTATGTGTATACCCCTGTACGGCTGCCTTTGCCATTCAGCTGAGGAAGTCCCGCCCCCTAGAACGTAACGTGTATGGATGGAAGGGAATCACGTGACGTGCAGTGCTATGCTTGTAAGTTTTACTCTTTTTATACACAATAAAAAAACAATCCTTGCAGAGAGCACTATATACTCTTTTTATTACATGCAAATTTGTGGTACCGGAGATCTTGTCCAATTTACTTGGAGGAGTCTGGAGCGCAGAGAGAGAGGGATCCTTCCTGTCAGCTCAGCCTGGTGATTGTATTTATCGACACAGTAACCTACACCCCAGTAGGGGAAAGCGTTTGTGACCCTATTCCTTCAGGGGTCCACTTTGGGAGGTGAGCTGTATTTCAAGTGGTGGAGGTCCCTCAAGGAGTCACCTGCATGTTAATTACGGCACTATTTTGGACACTCATAGTTGGTGCTTGCGTTCTGCTACATTGTCTTTATAATTTTATAGCGCTGCACTGTTTTTATAATATATTTTTTTATAGGATTTGATAATTTGACCCTGAGTGTTCAGCGGCTTTATGTTTTATAGGGTTTAATTGTGCTGATTGATTTTCATTTACAGGCAGTCCCGAGTTATGAACACCTGAGTTACGAACGACTTCTACTTGCGAACGGCCTCAAATGCCGGCCACTTGTGCTCCACGCTGGTCCTGGATACCTCCGGACACATCCCATACTGCAGTACTAGATGTACTGCACGGCCAAAAAAGCCACAGATAACATAACAAGCACCCGGAACATCCCACATCCATGCACAGGCGGACGTTACACTTACGAATGCAGTGTTCCGACCGGAAGTTACACTTACAAATGCAGTATTGCGACTTACGAACAAACCTACAGTCCCTATTGTTTTTCGTAACTCGGGGACTTCCTGTATATGCCTCTGCAGTAAGGGCTAGTTTACACTTGCTTCAAAACATGGCTTCGGACACGCTTTGTTAAAGCTCTCCGAACGCCAGTCAAAGCTCCTGTCACTAAATAAAATGGTTAGCTTACAGTCCTGTTTACACCTTGCGTTTGCTTTGCTTTGCTTTGGCTTTGCTTCAAAAATTATACCCCACGACGCTTTAGCGATGCTTCAAAGCATCTTCAAACCTCCATAAAAGTCTATGGCAAAGCTCACTTGAAACACCTGCAGCTTTTGTGAGGCTTTAATTCAGCTTAAGCTGCACTTTGTTTTGGAGAAATTGCAGGTATGAGATATCAACATATCAACACATACAGAGCATCTGCCAAGCTTCATTAAAGCTTCAAAAAAGCACCACAAAGCATCACAGAAGCATCATAAACACATAAAAAAAAGCATGTTGAAGCGGTAGGCGCTTTAATGTGTGTCAAAGTCGAAGCAAGTGTTAACGAGCCTTTATATCATTACTTAACTGCCTGTTTTTACCACCCCCAACAGCAAGGGGATGCTGTGTATAGTGTTTGGCTATCAAAACAAAACACTATGTGGTGACATTTGCCAAATTTGGCATCTGAACTGTTCCTTTTTATTTTCCTCTTATTCCGGCCTAGTTTGTCTATGACATGCCCTAGGTTGGAGTAAGTAAGAGCTTACTCAGAGAACAGGAATCAGCCTTGGTTACCCTACTGAGTATTCATGTTCGATGACAACACTGACAAGCTGATAAGCTTTATAAAGAAGTACATACCAATTGTCACTGCTTCAGCAACATAGAAAATTCTCTTGCATAATATATTTTCTTTGGTAGTAATGCTGATTGCCAAAATTATCAGAACTGGTTTTACCTGTATAATGCAAACACCCAAAATAAACCCATGAGAAACACAAACACACCCACACATGATAAATAGTCAATGCGATTATTCACAACTTTATATGACCACGCTCAATACGCCTATCATTTTCGTCATGAAGAGAAAAATGCACTGCTCACGATTTTCCACTTCACCCCTGCAAAAATTCTATGAAATAAAAATATATCTTCGTTTCCAGCCATGGCTATTTTATTTTTGTTAAACCAAGAAATATGACTATAATAACTGACAAGACTCCTTTGGGGGATGGCTCCTAGCTAAGGAGCAATCACTGCTGCACCACTTTTTAACCTTAGCAGCCACTTCTCTGGTATGCTTTAGTACTGGCTCCAGGTACTTTGTGGAGATTAGACATGATATTAATAGGAGGTACAACCAAGCCAAGATTAAAATATAATAATTACCTATAGTAGAAGAGTAAACTTAGAATAGCCACACATTTTACATGTGAACAGTTGCCCGTACGAGGCACTTAAAAATCGAATGGGATTATTTAGAGTGGTTGTAAACCCGAAAAAAACAAACAAAAAAAGACTAAGGCATAATGAGCTAGTATGCATCACATACTAGCTCATTATGAAACACTTACCTTAGATCGAAGCTGTTGCAGCGGCCCCCCACACCGCTGTGACCGGCTACATGTCTCCCCGGGTTATTTCCGGTGCTGTGATTGGCTGGAGACGCTATGACATCACTCCCGCGCATGCGCACGGGAGCCGCCGGTCACGAAACAGCATGAGCGAGCCATTTCTTTGGTGCGCATGCGCCAATGACGCCGGCGCAAGCAAATATGGTAAATATCTCCTAAACCGTGCAGGTTTAGGAGATATTTACAGTACCTTCAGGTAAGCCTTATTATAGGCTTACCTGTATGTACAAGTGGTGTAACTAGGTTTACAACCACTTTAAGGTGTATAATCTCTCAAACATTCAACAATACATATAGGTAGTAAAAGCTCATGTTTATTATTTTTAACTTAAACATAAACATCAGGATGAGTCGGGAGGGGAATGTGGAATGGGTTTGAGGGTATTGCACACTGGAACAGAAAAGGAATACAGCTGAGTGGGCTGTATTGGACATGTGACATTTATTGAGCAAGCTTGGTAAAGGCTTGCAACACTTTAACCAGAGGGTTCGGAATGTACTTCCACCTGCCTAAACTTCTGATGACGTGGTCCGGTACTCCCTGCCGAGAGGTGGCTGAGACTGCTCCAATACGAAAGGAGTGCCCGGAAAACTGGCTGGGGTTGAGGCCTAGGTTAGCCAGGGGGACACGAACATGTCTAATGAACTGGCTAGCACTCAGGGGGCTGGTAGGAAAAGGCAACAACGGGCTGGAGCTAGACTGGTTAGGCAGGTGTGACAACAACTGGTCAAGGACAGCTACTGAGCATCACTCATTGTGGGTCTGGAAGAACTTGATGTCGACCCCAGTGCTGGACTGTTGGGTCTCAGACACTGCTAGGTGTAGAATGGAATGATCTTGGAGGCGGGCCAGGTGGCACCTGCGTAGAACCTGGCAACTGGGGCCACTGAAGGTAAACTCGCCTAGCCACAGGAAACCGTAGAAGGCCAGGTAGATAGCCGCTTGGATGACCAGGCTGATAGCCAACATGACCCGGAATGGGGCATTTGAGCAGCGTAAGCACTCGCTACCGGCTATTGATCGGATATTGACTGATGTTTCTGGATGGCGCATAGGATGGCTTTGACAGCGTGGGCGGTGAACAAGGAAGACTTTTCAGTGTCCTGAAAGGACAGGAAATATGTTGGATGCCAGCCAAGGACAGCCTGATGATGTTGTGGGGCAAAGTCAGCTACATGTGACAATACGACATGAAGGCCAGGAGGTGCTTGATGTCGGCTGTCCCCAACCTGGGGCACAAGACTAGAAACCTGTAGTAGGTGTTCCCGGCAGTATCGTAGGCCTTCAGTGTGTTGCAAAACCGTGATTGGTTTATTGTTGTGTTGCATTGTGAAGGTGGTCTTTCAGCCCATCCTCAGCTGTCACCAAAGTGGGATAGGGGAAATGGTCGGGTCGGCTCCGGATTTCTGCAGGAGACAACGGGAAGTTAAAGCGGGACAGCGCATCCGCTGCGAGGTTGCATTGACAGGAATGTAGGTACAGTGCACATTGAATTTGTATCGAAGGAATATCTGTACTAGCCTGCATAGGAAGGACATGATGGCCAAGGACTTGGACCTGCCTTTGTGGCCGATTTCGGCTGTGGCTAGGTTGTCTGTGGAGAAGACCACGTCTGCCCTATTCAGGTGTGGCCCCAGACCTGAGCTGCAGCAACGATGGGGTAGAGCTCAAATAAGGAGGACGACTGGCTAAACCCGGGGACTCTCTTGTGGTCTTGAACCTGCGAACCGATGAGGGCCAAAAATTCCAGCAAAGCCTTTGGAGACTGCTTTGTCTGTGACTGTGAGTAAGGATGAGCTCAGGCGTGTTCGCAACTGCACATGCAGAACCCACCAGGAAATCGGCACTGCACAGCGCTTATCAGAGGCAGTGAGACATTTTCCCTATCCGTGGCTGCAGAGATCGTGAAATGTCTCACTGTCTGTGATTAGCTCTGTGCAGTGCCGACTTCCTGCATGTGTGGTTGCGAACACGCCTGAGCTCATCCTTATACGGGATGAAGCCGATGCTACTGGGATAAACATGGGCACGCTGATCCAGGTTTAGAGTTACTTATCCCATGTTGCCAGATCAGCGATTGCTGCTTGGTCCAGCCTGAGGACTTGATCAGGGTCCTGTGCCTGAGAGAGGAAAACCAGGAGGGGTGAATGAAGGAACGCCCCTGAGGGACAATCCTCATAGCAAAATTAAGCATCCCTAACAGGGACTGTAGCTGACTCTTGGTATAACCTCATGAAAGGGGTGAATGCATGAATGACCGACGTGATCAGGGACAATTTGTCGGGAAGTAGGCTGGGCTGCATGGAGTAGGTGTCGAGAGTGAGATGCCATGTCGCTGCCACCAGGACGGCTCGGCGGGTAACGGTTTGAAGACATCCGAAATGTCCGCCTTGGACAGCCACGCGCCTGTGCCTGCTAATGATGGCCTGTATGGCTAGGTCAACGGATGTGTACTTAAGGGAGAAGTCTTCAGATGAAAATGAGTTTAACCTAGGAATGTGGGAAGAATTAGGTGCGGACAAATGGTGAACCAAGCGAAGTTTATTGAAGAAATTGGTCTTAACCAGCCCCATAGAGCTGACTCTCCAGGTGCTTAATGGTGACACAGAAAAGGGGCCAATGACGAACCCCAGGTCCGGTTCAGTATGTAGCAGAGTGTCTATGGTTTGCTCGTTGGTGGAAGCTGAGAGAAGATTCCTGAACTCATGGGTGGTTTGAGGCAGGGTGATTAGCCCAGTGTGGAACCCGAAGGTGAATCCACGCACCAGGAAGAGTGCGATTTAGGGAGATGGGTGAGAGCAGAGGTAGAATCCCAAGCACTGTACGTCCACTCAGTTTAGTCATGAAGCGTTGAGGTGTTTGAGGGTGCTTGCGGGCTTGGGATTTGCTCTGTGGCAGATGATGCAGATGTAGAGCAGACCACATTGGCTGTACCTACAGATAGCATAGTTATAATTGTTCTGTGCTATCCCCCGTGACTGGACAGGATGCCCCAACTTATCCACCTGAAAACGCTGAGTGGGGTCAGGCATGCCTTGGACAGCACTAGAGGTGGAGGGGAGGGCCAGGGAACATCTGGATTCTGCGTTGGAACACCAGTTCGCTGGCACTCAAATGACCTAAGAGAGGAAAGACAGACATGCGAATGAATGGAAAAAGGGAATGCCGCTCACTAAGCCTCCGCACCTGAACGAATGCTCCTGTCCAACTGCGAACTCTCAGGTGCTGGCTCTGCACAAATCCGTAGAAAGGAATAGGTCCTGGACTGCCAATAAATGGCCGTGAACGTGTGCCACTGGTAGATGATGAGTGGCCATGAATATGTGCCACTGGAATATAAGTTGCAATAACGTGTTTCAAAAAGGAACCTCATGAGGGAGGCAGAAAACAAGAAAGCAGAGAAATTGGAGTGTGTGTGGGGAGGAACCCTAGACCACACTAATCGTTTGTCATGATCGCCGGGTGTGGCGGAGGAAGATCGTAGTGGAACGAAAGAGAGAGCACTATCTGAGTTCATTGAACTCATCCTTGAGGTGAGCAGGTATTACAGCTGGTGACGGTGTGCACAATTTTGGGATCTTTTCCATTGGGGGACAGAGGAACACGGTGATGGAATAGACACTTATTGTTTTTATATAAATGGACTGATGTTTCACATTATTCAAGAATTTTGCACATGTATGAATTAATACTATTGAGGAGTAATTGAGTGTGTTTAATATATCCATCTAGCAGCGCTGCACTATAAGATATTTTATTTGTCATGATCGTATGTTTGTAAAATGAGAACGGAACATGCCGACTTGTGTTTGAACTGCGAACCGCAGCATTGTTTGAGTTGCGAGTGAGCGCGAACGTACTAATGAGTGGTACAAGTAGCGACTGGGTGCTTGTGGAAGGTGCCTCGAGGGGGAGGCCGAGCTGCGGAAGCTTGTGGTGTATGTGTAAGTCAGGATGTGTTGAATCGTGCCAAGGATTCAAATCGCTGTGTCGCAGATACTACCAGGAATCGAATCAGGCTATGGTGGGTGAGCGTAATTGACCCGCTGACTGTGACAAATCCTTCTACGCCGCAGTTCCGCAGCAAGTCTGGGGATGATCCATCACCTCAGGGTGTGAGCGCAGCCATGCTCAACCCATGGAGGGTGACAGAGGGGCGGAAGTATGTGTTAAGAAGAGTCATAAAGATGAGAACGGAAGAGAAGAGTTGCGTACACACGAACAGGTAAGAAAGGAATGTGAAGGACAGAAAAAGGAACAACAGGCGCAGTAAAAAAGCCGATTGCATTCTGGGCGATGAACGCTGTTGAGTGGAAATTTAGAAAACTCCACAGAGTGTGGGGCAACCGAGATGAGCCACAGGGGCGAGAACTGAAGCTTGGTATAGCCTAAATAGGATTGTTGCTTTCTGTAGTACATGACGTATATTCGGAATGCTAACGCATGCACTGTGTACAAGCCCACAATATAGCAACCATGTCTGCATAGGTGAATGTGATGTCCTTCGAAAATAGTATGTAGAGAAAAGAAAATGTGACAGTAGCTAACGCTCGATGAGCAGCACAAATCGTGTATGTGAAGTTATTATGTTGAAAAGGGTGCTGCAGGGTGATGTAATGGTGGAACCGGTATACTGCACACCTGACTCGCTGCCCTGGTTTGCGAAAGTCCTGGTTGAGGCCGGGAATACTCAGTCGACCGGGAACCTGGGAAAAGATGACATGAGAGTCCAGGTTTTTAACCTGGCATAAATAGACGCCTAACCCAGCCCCACCCCTTAAATGTGACTGTGCCCCCCCCCCCATGGGTAAACCTATGCGGGCCACCTTGTTTTTTTTTTGTTTTTTTTCCTTTTTTTTTTTTTTACGTTCGTCTTTTTTTTTTTTCCTGTAGAAAAAACATCCAACCTTATGCAGGATGGAACAACCTGAACTAGACTGACCTAAGGGAGAGAAGACAGACAAGAAAATGTCGTTGTGTGCCACTGGAGATGACGAGTGGCCAGATCGTGTGCCACTGGAGACATGCTTGCAATAGCGTGATGCAAGGAAGTAGCCTCATAAGGGAGGCAAAAACAAGGACAACAGAGAAATTGGAGCATGTGTGGGGGTGAACCATGGTCATGTTTGATTAAAAGTCGTGATTGTTTGTTCGTGGCTATGAAAAGAATCGTGCTGAACCTGGAGTATCGTATGAGTTGTAAACGAGTGCGAACGAATGTATGAAAGGTATGAGTAACGACCGGTTGCTTGTGGCAGGTGCCTTGAGGGGGAGACCGAGCTGCAGGAAGCTGTGGTGTGTGTGAAAGATAAAACCGTTTTATGTCATACCAAGGATTCGAATCGCTATGTCGCCGTCGCAGCTGGGATTCGATTCGGGCTATGGTAGAGTGTTGCCACCTCATTCCTCCAAAACCGAACACATACCAACCACCCAATCCCTGAGGCTAATCAAATGCAGACAAGGCACCAAGTGAGTCTAATTACCACCTCAATCAGCCACAGAACCTGTGCAATCAATACACACTCCGCTCCAATGGGAAGAGGTGGCAACCCCATAGACTGTGAATCTTATAACCAGCGAAGCCTGTGCCAAGTGATGTCAGACAACGTCCGACAGCGGCTCGGCGGCTTGGATCTACGAACGAATTGTATGTTTGTAGATCGGATGACAAACAAGGCAGAGGGAACCTATGAATGTACTACGCCCGAGGCAAATGATGTCGGGACATGATCGACAATGACTCGAAGGCAGCTAACTATGAAAGGGATGCAGGATAGGAAACATAATGAATCGCAACACTGCGTATGATACCAAAAAAGGTTTGAATCCTACCTGCAACAGCGAGCAAGAACCACCGACGAAGAGCACGATTGGAGAAGCCGCAACACAATGGTAATCAAAAGCACAGACTTATGAACAACAAAGTGAGCTGGAAAAAACCGGCCTAGTGACGTGACCTGGCACGTGACGCGCACCGGAACCAATAAGGAGTACAGGTAAGTGGGCTGCTTAAATACCCCCCCAGGCTCCTCCCATAAATTCAGGACACCATAATTGCCTTCATATAGATTATAGATTGCATATATATATATATATATATATATATATATATATATATATATATATGTATATATATACTGGTATGGACTTGGTAAAGTGTTAGGAACGAAAGGATGCCACATTGTTTGATGGAAATGAAAATTATCAACATACAGAGGGCTGAATTCAAAGACACCCTAAAAATCTAAGTGCAAAACGAATGCAGCAGGCTAGTCCACTTTTCTGAAATGTCATTGCAGCAACTCAAAATGGTATTCAGTAGTTTGTATGGCCCCACGTGCTTGTATGCATGCCTGAGGTATTTCCTTCCAGATCTGGACTAGGGCATCACTGAGCAACTAAACTGAACAGACTGTGGTGCAACCTGGCAGCATCAGATGGACCCAAACATAATGTCCCAGAGGTGTTTAATTGTATTTAGGTCAGGCAAGCATGGGGGCCATTCAATGGTATCAATTCCTTTATCCTCCAGGAACTAGCCGCATATTTTCGCCACATGAGGCTGGGCATCGTCATGCACCAGGAGGAACCCAGGAACCCAGCACCAGCGTAGGATCTGGCAGTGGGTCCAAGGATTTCATCCCGATACCTAATGGCAGTCAGGGTGCCATTGTCTAGCCTGTAGAGGTCTGTGTGTTCCTCCATGGATATGCCTCCCCAGACCATCACTGACCCACCACCAAACCAGTCATGCTGAACGATGTTACAGGCAGGCCTCTACAGACCCTGTCACTTCTGTTACATATACTCAGGGTGAACCTGCTCTTATCTGTGAAAATCACAGGGCGCCGATTCTGACGTTCAATTGCAAATGCCAATCGAGCTCCACGGTGCCGGGCAGTGAGCACAGGGCCCACTAGAGGACGTTGGGCCCTCAGGCCACCCTCAGGAATTCTGTTTCTGATTGTTTGGTGAGGGATGCTATAAATAGATTAGCAGAGTGCTGAACTATTCAACGAATAGCTCTGAAAGTCTCTACCTATGAGGAGAGAGGGTGTGTGCCTTTCCTCCAATCAGCTGTCTTGTCTGTATGCCTGGGCTTCACTGCAGTGCTGAACAAGAAGAGAAAATCTCTAAACAGATCTGAACTTTCTAAAGGATATATAAAGCTGAAGACAGCAGATATACATGTAAAACATATGTAAGGAGATTTGTTTCATCCCTGTGTATCATCTGATGCTGTTCACTGGGTATATGTGAGGGTTTACATCCACTTTAATGCATATTTTATACAAAATTTAATTTACATTTTTATACAAAATTCTAGTATGAGAGCTTGCTTTTTTGTTCTTTTTATATAAAATACATACAGACATTTTGCAGTATCATGAGGCTTTGTCTTCACCAAAGGAATGGTCTAAGATTGATTGTAGCCATAAAAACTGAAGATAAAGCAGTTTCTGTGAAATCAACAGGAGAGGCAGTTCCAGGTGTGTCTATAGTTCTGTATGATAAATTTTAAAGAACAGCTACCCAATTTTTTTTTTTTTTTTTTTTAGTTTGGAACAGTGGCAAAGATTTTGAACCTTTGTCAAGTTTTTATTTGTGTTTTTGTAGCCATAGGGATTTTTCTTACTTTCTATGTGCTTGGGCTTGTCTGGAGTTAGACTTTAAATCATAGAGCACATACGAACAACTTTAAAGGTAAATACAGTGCCTTGAAAAAGTATTCATACCTCTTGAAATTTTCCACATATCTTATTTCAATCAGTTATACAGTGCCATGAAAAAGTATTCATACCCCTTGAAATTTTCCACACTTTGTCATGTTACAACCGAAAACGTAAATGTATTTTATTGGGATTTTATGTGATAGACAAACACAAAGTGGCACATAATTGTGAAGTGGAAGGAAAATGATAAATGGTTTTCAAAAGTTTTAAATAAATATGTGAAAAGCGTGGCGTGCATTTGAATTCAGCCAGGCAGAGTCAATACTTTGTAGAACCACCTTTCACTGCAATTGCAGCTGCAAGTCTTTTTGGGTATGTCTCTACCAGCTTTGCACATCTAGAGAGTGAAATTGTTGCCCGTTCTTCTTTGCAAAATAGTTTAAGCTCTGACAGATTGGATTGAGAGCGTCTGTGAACAGTAATTTTAAAGTCTTGCCACAGATTCTCAATTGGATTTAGGTCTGGACTTTGACTGGGACATTCTAACACATGAATATGTTTTGATCTAAACCATTAGATTGTAGCTCCAGCTGTAAGTTTAGGGTTGTTGTTCTGTTGGAAGGTGAATCTCCACCCCAGCCTCAAGTCTTTTGCAGACTCTAACAGGTTTTCTTCTAAGATTGCCCTGTATTTGGCTCCATCCATCCTCCTATCAACTCTGAGCAGCTTAGCTGTCCCTGCTGAAGAAAAGCATCCCCACAACATGATGCTGCCACCACCATGTTTCATGGTGGGGATGATGTATTCAAGGTGATGTGCAGTGTTAGTTTTCTGCCACACATAGCATTTTGCTTTTAGACCAAAAAGTTCCATTTTGGTCTCAACTAACCAGAGCTGCCCCCCCCCCCCCCCCCCACATACACCCCACGTGGCTTCTTGAAAACTGCAAATGGGACTTCTTATGGCTTTCTTTCAACAATGGCTTTCTTCTTGCCACTCCTCCATAAAGGCCAGATTTGTGGAGTACATGACTAATAGTTGTCCTGTGGACAGATTCTACCACCTAACTCTGCAGCTCCTCCAGAGTTACCATGGGCCTCTTGGCTGCTTCTCTGATGAATGCTCGCCTTGTCCGATCTGTCAGGTTCGGTGGACGGCTATTGTCTTGGTAGGTTTGCAGTTGTGCCATACTCTTTACATTTTTGAATGATGGATTGAACAGTGCTCCATGAGATGTTCAAAGCTTGGGATATTTTTTTTATAACCTAACCCTGATTTAAACTTCTGGTGCGTTCCTTGGCCTTCAAGATGCTATTTGTTCACTAAGGTTCTCTAACAAACCTCTGAGGGCTTCACAGAACAGCTGTATTTATATTGACATTCAATTACACACAGGTGGAATCTATTTACTAATTAGGTGACTTCTGAAGGCAATTGGTTCCATTAGATTTTAGTTAGAGGTATCAGAGTAAAGGGGGTTGAATACAAATGCACGCCACAATTTTCAGATATTTATTTGTAAAAATATTTAAAAACCATTTATCATTTTCCTTCCACTTCACAATTATGTGCCACTTTGTGTTGGTCTATCACTTAAAATCCCAATAAAAAACGTTTACGTTTTTGGTTGTAACATGACAAAATGTGGAAAATTTCAAGGGGTATGAATACTTTTTCAAGGCACTGTATAACTGATTGAAATAAGATACTTTTATATTTCCAAAAGTCTGAAAAATAGAAAAAATGTACTTAGGGATAGAAATGCTATCTATCTATCTATCTATCTATCTATCTATCTATCTATCTATCTATCTATCTATCTATCTATCTATGACATTAAAGAATTTAGTGCCCAAAATGTAAAAGTCTTCTTGCAATTGCTATCTTGGCTAGCAATCACTATATACCCTATAATAATTTTATCATTTGGATTACTTTAAGGGTTATTATAATGTTTCTTTCTAGTAGTTATCTATCTTCTATGGATAAAAAATATGTTCTTACCTACTGAGCAAACACTAAAATGTTGGTTTAGTTCAGAGCCTCCTTCGTGTAGCCTCTGTGTAATAGTGTAAGCATCTTGTTTTTTTCAATATCATGGACTTTGGATCTTTTTGTAGTTGATTCTGGCTCCTTGATGTAGTTGAGCTAATTTTGCAAATCTTCCCGTTTCAAAGAATGTTTATAAACTACTATGTTATCTCTGAGATACAAGCAACTGTAGAATCCTCCTCTGTAAACATTTGATAATACAAAAACATACAAGAGACTGCTCAGCACAATGTGTGATATTTATTGCATAATAGATTATCAAATCCTACAGGCTGTTTGTACCCAAGTTGATCGATCAATCAACTTGGGTACATTCAGTCTGCCCATACATTGTTCAAAGCTTAGCCGGTTCCTGCTGAACCAGCCAAGATTCAAACCGTTTATGGCCAGCTTTAAGGCCAATTTACTGGCACATTGCTTTTGATAGAAGTGACCTTCCAAAGCGCCAGAACACATGAAACAAATTATTATTATACAGGATTTATATAGTGCCAACAGTTTGCACAGCGCTTTACAACATAAGGGCAGACAGTACAGATATAATACAATATACAGAAGGAATAAGAGGGCCCTGCTTGTTATAGCTTACAATCTTCAAGGGAGGGTCAAGTGATACAAAAGGTAATAACTGTGGGGGGGCGATCTTATGGAGAAAATAAATGTACAGTTGTTAGGCGGGGCAGAATAGGCTTCTCTGAAGAGAAGGATTTTCAGGGATCGTCTAAAAGCAAGCAGAGTAGGAGATAGTCGGACAGATTGAGGTAGGGAGTTTCAGAGGTTTGGGCTTGCGAAAAGTCCTGGAGGAGAGCATGGGAGGAGGTTACAAGAGAACTAGAGAGCAGGAGGTCTTAAGAGCAACCTAGAGATCGATTTGGTTGGTATTTTGAGACTAGGTTAGTGATGTAGCTGGGGGCCAAGTTGTGCATGGCTTTGTAAGTTATTGTTAGTATTATGAATTGAATTAGTTGGGTTAGTGGAAGCCAATAGAGGGTTTGACAGAGAGAAGTAGCAGACACTGAACGGTTGGTAAGGTGGATGAGTCTGGCAGCAGCATTCATGATGGACTGAAGGAGGATAGCCTATGTAAGGGTAATCCTGTGAGGAGATAGTTGCAATAGTCAAGGTGGGAGATGAACGAGGAGTGAACTAGGAGCTTTGTGGTGCCATTGGTTAGGAAGGGGTGTATTCTGGAGATGTTGCGGAGGTTGAGACGACAAGATTTGGACAGTGATTGGATGTGGGGCCGAAAGGAGAGTTCAGAGTCCAGGATTACACCTAGAACCTTGGCATGTGGGGATGGGCTGATAGTAGTGCTATCGATCTTGACAGAGACATCAGGGGAAGAAGCACATAGGGGAGGAAAAATGATGAGCTTGGTTTTGAACCGACTGAGTTTGAGGAAGTGGTGTGACATCCAGGCTGATATGTCTGTTAGTAAATTAGAAATACAGTCAGGTCCATAAATATTGGGACATCGACACAATGCTAATCTTTTTGGCTCTATACACCACCACAATGGATTTTAAATGAAACGAACAAAATGTGCTTTAACTGCAGACTTTCAGCTTTAATTTGAGGGTATTTACATCCAAATCAGGTGAACGGTGTAGGAATTACAACAGTTTGTATATGTGTCTCCCACTTTTTAAGGGACCAAAAGCAATGGGACAGATTAACAATCATCCATCAAACTTTCACTTTTTGATACTTGGTTGCAAATCCTTTGCAGTCAATTACAGCCTGAAGTCTGGAACACATAGACATCACCAGACGCTGGGTTTCATCCCTGGTGTTGCTCTGCCAGGCCTCTACTGCAACTGTCTTCAGTTCCTGCTTGTTCTTGGGGCATTTTCCCTTCAGTTTTGTCTTCAGCAAATAAAATGCATGCACAATCGGATTCAGGTCAGGTGATTGACTTGGCCATTGCATAACATTCCACTTCTTTCCCTTAAAAAACTCTTTGGTTGCTTTCGCAGTATGCTTCGGGTCATTGTCCATCTGCACTGTGAAGCGCCGTTCAATGAGTTCTAAAGCATTTTGCTGAATATGAGCAGATAATATTGCCCTAAACACTTCAAAATTC
This sequence comes from Aquarana catesbeiana, assembly GCF_042186555.1. Lineage (NCBI taxonomy): Eukaryota > Metazoa > Chordata > Amphibia > Anura > Ranidae > Aquarana > Aquarana catesbeiana. The sequence continues at coordinate 171,019,572 of NC_133326.1, forward strand.
ATCCTGCTGCTTTTGTCAGCAGTCACATCATCAATAAATACAAGAGAACCGGTATGCTTTGGATCATGAGCAGTTCCCTTCCTTCTCCATACTCTTCTCTTCCCATCACTCTGGTACAAGTTGATCTTGGCCTCATCTGTCCATAGGATGTTGTTCCAGAACTGTGAAGGCTTTTTTTTTTTTTTTAATTAAATGTTCTTTATTAGAATTATGTAGTAAAAGAAAAACATATAGTTGCAGACATTTTTACAAAAGTTAATTAAATTAATAACCAATAAATCCTTGCAACAGACAACTATAGAAGCAGTTTTCATTTACTTTTTCTCCCCTTTCTTGTTTCCCTATCTCCTCTCTTTCCCGCATTACGTCTACCCGCCCCCCAACCTCCCAGAGGTCCCCCCCACCCGTCCAATCAATATTCTTAGAAAAGAGTGCTTTTTAAACTAACTAATATAGTATCCAACATCTGCTTACTAAACAGGGTTACCCTAAATTCCTTCCACCGCCCCTCTGTGTTCCCAGGTTCTCTTTTACTTGAGCTCTCTTTTGGGTTCATATGCAACTCAGAGGGAGACGCCCAACCAATGTAGCCAGGGTCTCCATATCTTTATAAATTTACCATAGCTACTCCTCCTAGTATATACTGTCTTATCTGTCCACACCAGCTTATCCATTATAGTAACCCATTCTTCCGGGGTTGGGGGTGTGGCAGAGAGCCAGGACTGGGCTATCAGTTTCCTTGCTTGATAGAGGCACCTCACAATAGCAGTATTAGTACTATTATTCCCTATATTCTCTCCTGTCAGGCCAAGGACGCATACCTTGGCCTCCAGGGCCAGTTTAATTTTAACCCTGGTTTCTATAATCTTTACTATCTCTGCCCAAAATCTTACTAATTTTGGGCATCTCCACATCATATGAATGAGATCTCCTGAATCCAGGCACCTGGGACATTTATCATCCAGTCTATTACCAAATCTAAATAGTCTCTTTGGGGTATAGTAGGCTCTGTGTAGCAAGAGCAGATGCGAGGCCTGCTGCGACGGAGAAACAGACACCAGCGGGCCAGACTCCAAAATCCTTTTCCACTGGTGGTCCGTAATCTCCCCCACATCCCCCTAACTCCCATAGTCGCTTGTGGGGCAAGTAGCTTTTCAGCCAATTGTCCATATGTCATTGCTATCAGGCCTGTAGTATTGTTTGTTCTAGTTATTCTATTAAGAAGTGGAGCTTTGCACCATTCAAGTGGGTAGTTCCTAAATTGACTGTCCAAGGCATGCCTGGTCTGCAAATAGCAATAGAATGTTTTATTTGGGATTCCGTATTCTCGCCTCAGCTCAGTAAAGGATTTTAAGATATTATCTTCATATAACTGGACCAACCTGCTTATTCCGTAATGTTCCCATATCCTGTTTTTTTCCAAGGCTAACAATTCTTGTAAAGATTTGTTGTGCCATATAGGTGAAAATTCGGTGAAGCCCCTATAACCCATAATCCTCTTAACAGTCTGCCAGACTTTGATAACTAACCTGTGTGTTGGAAGCCCATCCTGTAATGAACCAGCCTCCAATGCCTCCGCCAGGGAATTATGTAGATTGCCCTGCAGCATGATTTTACCACTAATTTCCATCATTCCTTGGGTCTCGCATCCCCCTATGTGCTGCAGCTGAGCAGCAAGAAAATAGCTATATGGTTGGGGTACTGCCATTCCCCCCTCCCTAATAGGTCGCTGTAAAGTTTGTAAGCTAATCCTTGCCTGCCCTTTCCTCCATATTAATTCTCTAAATAAGGTGTTTATTTTTAGAAACCATTTCTTCCCAATCCAGACTGGGGAATTATGGAGCACATACAATAGTTGTGGCATCCATATCATCTTGACTAGGTTGACTCTACCTGCCATAGATAGATGGAGTTTGCACCAGATGTCACTTTTCCTTTTGAATTTTGCCAAGAGGGGGACTAAGTTATCTCCAATATATTGATAGGGGTCGTTAGAGACAACTATGCCTAGGTACCTCATCTTCTCTGTTACCCTTAACCGAGATATATGACCAGTGAAAGCATTAATAGTTGAATCCATCGGTAAAAGTGTAGATTTACCCCAGTTAACTATCAATCCCGATAATCTCCCAAACCTCTCCACAAGCTGTATCACTTTTTCTAGGGATGGCCCCGTATCACCCAAAAAAAGTAGCACGTCATCTGCGTATAGCGCTATCTTTTCTTCCCCATCACTCCTCCTGAATCCCTGCACACCGGTCGATGTTCTCATTACTTCTGCTAATGGCTCCATTGCTAGAGCGAACAGCAGGGGTGACAATGGGCACCCCTGCCTCATCCCTCTCTCAAGAGGCAGCCATTCTGAGTATTCATTATTTATCTTTAGTCTGGCACTTGGGTGGGAGTATAAAGTTTTCACCCATCTAATAAACATAGGACCAAACCCGAATCTCTCCAGTACCCAGCAGAGATATCCCCATTCCATGCTGTCGAATGCCTTGGCAATATCCAAAGACAAAATTGCTCTGGAACCCTTACCCCCTGTCGGGGACTGGAGATTCAAGTACGTCCGTCTAATGTTTACACTAGCGGACCTATTAGGGATAAACCCCACCTGGTCCGGATGTACTAATCCCGAGATACATTTATTTAACCTAGTTGCCATTACTTTTGCCAAAATTTTGATATCAAAACATAGCAGTGAGATTGGTCTATATGAAGATACATCGAGGTGATCTTTTCCCTCTTTCGGTATCAGTATTATGTTGGTCGCTGACATTGAAGAGGGGAGCCTACCCTCTATAACCGCCCAGTTCAATGTTTTCAAAAGTAGTGGAAGCAACACCGCCCTGAAATGCCTATAGATTTCCAAGGGCAGTCCGTCCGGGCCTGGGGATTTTTGGTTGGGCATATCTGCTACCGCTTGTTTTAGTTCTTCAAGAGTTATGGGAGATTCCAATCCGGTCCTGTCTGCATCAGAGAGAGTCGGCAAACTGACACCCGATAGGAAACTTTCAATCTCTCGATTCTAACCGATGCTGTGACTTATAACTCTTTATAAAATTCGAAGAATGCTTCCTTAACTTTCAGAGGGTCGGATGAAATTTCCCCACTAGGAGTCCTAATCATAGGCATTGATGAGGAGGGAGAATTGGTGCTAACCAGTAATGCCAACATTCGACCCACTCTTTCCCCCTCTCTATAACACCTCTGCCTTTGAAAAAGTCTCCTATTCTCAGCATTTCTGCTGAGAATCTTATACTCCTGTTGCTTTTTCAACCATAACCCCTGATTTTCTGGGCTTGGATCTTCCACATATTGCCTCTCCAAATCCAACACCTCTTTTCTGTTTTTTGAGGAGGACCTGTGAAGGCTTTTTTGTTGTTTGGCAAACTCTAATCTGGCCTTCCTGTTTTTGAGGCTCACCAATGGTTTACATCTTGTGGTGAACCCTCTGTATTCACTCTGGTGAAGTCTTCTCTTGATTGTTGACTTTGACACACATACACCTACCTCCTGGAGAGTGTTCTTGATCTGGCCAACTATTTTGAAGGGTATTTTCTTCACCAGGGAAAGAATTCTTCGGTCATCCACCACAGTTGTTTTCCGTGGTCTTCCGGGTCTTTTGGTGTTGCTGAGCTCACCGGTGCATTCTTTCTTTTTAAGTATGTTCCAAACAGTTGATTTGGCCACACCTAATGTTTTTGCTATCTCTCTGATGGGTTTATTTGTTTTTTTAGCCTAATGATGGCTTGCTTCACTGATAGTGACAGCTCTTTGGATCTCATATTGAGAGTTCACAGCAACAGATTCCAAATGCAAATAGCACACTTGAAATGAACTCTGGACCTTTTATCTGCTCCTTGTAAATGGGATAATGAGGGAATAACACACACCTGGCCATGGAACAGCTGAGCAGCCAATTGTCCCATTACTTTTGGTCCCTTAAAAAGTGGGAGGCACATATATAAACTGTTGTAATTCCTACACCGTTCACCTGATTTGGATGTAAATACCCTCAAATTAAAGCTGAAAGTCTGCAGTTAAAGAACATCTTGTTCGTTTCATTTCAAATCCATTGTGGTGGTGTATAGAGCCAAAAAGATTCGAATTGTGTCGATGTCCCAATATTTTTGGACCTAACGGTACATGAGGAGACTGTAATAAGCTGAGGGGTAGAGAGATTGATTTGGATGTCGTCAGCGTAGAAATTGTATTGAAGGCCATGGGAGGAGCTGACCCAGGGAGGAGGTGTAGTTGGAGAACAAGAGAGGTCCAAGGACAGAACCTTGGGGGAATCCGACAGGGAAAGGGAGAGGGGAGGAGGAAGTAGAATTGTACATAAAGCTAAAGGTGCAGTTGGATAAATATTTAGCTGTTAGCAGATTGATTATGAGTTTTAGGAGAGCAGTTTCCGTTGAGTGTTGAGGGCGGAATCCAGACTGAAGGGGATCAAGAACGTTATTCTTGGTGAGGTGGATGCTCAGTCGGTTGTAGACCATACATTCAAGGAGTTCGGAAAAAAAGGGGAGCAAGGAGATGGAGCGTAAGTTGTTAAGATTAGTGGGGTCAAGTGAGGGCTTTTTAAGTTTGGGGGTGACTGGTGCATTTTAGAGAGTTGGGGAAGATGCTAGAAGAGAGGGGGAGATTGAAGATGTGAGTTAGAGAGTGTAGAATAGGGCCAGAGGGTTAATATAGCATTTTTGAGGGAACAGGGTCCAGAGTTCAGAGGGGGCCACCATGGGAGAGGGCAGCAGGAGAAGCAGTGTCGGATTCATGAAGCTAGGCTTCAGTAATGGCGAGTAGATTAAATTAGTTAGCAATAAAGAGGTCATGGAGAGAAGTGAATTTGTTACAGACAAGTGGGCATTCCATAGGGCACAAAAGAAGGGGGGTCTGGTCTTGGGAAGAAGACGAAGGAAAACAAAACTGTGTGGATTGCGGCTGCTGCCAGAGGGTGTAGGGAGATGGGCGCATAGCGTACAGTTAAATGATGGAGGTCAAGGGTTTGGGGATATAACTCCAGAGGTTAGGAGAAGAAGAAGTGTGCAAGAGGTAATATGGGAGTGCGATTTATATGAAGGGACATGCCCCGGCGTCCTGGAGGTTTTATTAGCATGTGGATTTAGAATTAGCAAGAGTTGTTGAGTGCAGTAATAGGGAGAGGACAGAAGTGAGGGAGTAAGGTGTGGGGTGGAGAAGAGGGGAGAAGGAAAGAGAGTTTAAGGAGAGAGGACACAACTATCAGAAGGAGTGGTAGACAGCACATGTTTAGTGACAGGAGAGAAGGTGTAAACAAAGTCACCTGTGTTCTGTGTGATGTTTTTCAAAGTTTTTTTCAGTATCCTTTCGCTTTGTGCATTCGCTGAAGTGCAGAGTCCAAAGTACTCCCACTTAAATAAATAACCCCCACTTCTTGGGTTGACAGAGTTTAAAAAATTCTCATGGGGATTGTCATAAACATACTCCACTTAAACTAGAGGTCCAAATTGAACAGGAAAGCACTGCCTATCATATACAGGGCCTTCTGTGGACTCGCTCAAAAGCTTCCATCCTGCATTAAACTTCATCCACTGATTGGAATCATTCTCCAGGAAATTACCAAGGGCTACTGATAAAAGATGTAAGCACCACCCTAATGACCCCAATCCTAGGGAAACCCAGTTTGCCCCTTAGCATCCAAGATAAAATAAAATAAAAAAGGTGCTCAACAGGTTATCTCCTACACAGGTGGGAAGACCATTTCTGAGGTACAAACCATGACCCACTCACAGAGAAGAACAAAGATTGTGCTTTCACTTGTAGTTACAGTACAAATTATGTTTAAAGTCCATTCTCTGCCGTGGGGCTGCTCCTTCACTGCAAGGGTTAATGACACATTTATGTTTAAGGAGGCCAGGTAACTCAGTTTTACTTCCACAGGCCTCTTCACACTGCAAGACCCTGCACTCCAGTGGTCAAAGGCCCTCATACATCAAGACCTATGGAGGGTCCATAGTTCCACATTGGACATGAATACACTGAGGAACAATCCACTGCTGAAGCAAAGGGGAGTGCTGTCTGCCAGGGAAGCGGGAGGGGGGGGGGGGGAGGTTCAGATAAGAAAAAGTACTTTTCCACCCCCTAGACAGAAACGAGCATTCAACATATTTAACCCAAGGGAGGACTTCTGTTGCAGTATTTACATACAGTAACTACATGCATTGGTGCGTTGAGGAGCCATTTATACTGAATGGCACCCCAGTTCACCTTGCAAACATGAATTGCATTGTAGTGCATCGTGTGGCAGTGCACTAATGTGCGTTGTGGTGAATTGCCAGAAATGGTACAGGCATTGGATGATTAGGTAGTTCAGACACATAAATTGGCTGGCTTAATGCAACACGCATTAACACATGTCAATGGATTGTATGGGACCTTAAACCTCCTATCCTGTTTGCTGTTTCCAAAAAAGTTTTCTTTAAGGCTGGGTTCACACCATCGCCGCATCCGTCACACAGCAGGGGTCCGGTGTGTGTTGGTTCACCGTTTCAGGTCTGATTTTAGCCAAATATGGGGCTGAATTCGGACCTGAAACGGGCCAAAAAAGGCACACGTTTTTCGTGCAAAACACACCGGACCTGCTGCAGAGATATGTGAACCGGCTCCATAGAGAGCCAGTCACATTCTCTTTGCTATGCGAATTGGATGCAGAAACACCCACGCATAGGTGTGAACCCAGCCTAAAGATATCAGCTATAGCATTGCATGTCTTGTGGTGCATTAGCTTGCAGTGCAATATTTGCAACATCTCTTGCACCAGCATAAACTTTCACCGTAAACCAGTCACCTATATAGTGATCAATTTAGTAATTTTCCCAGTTCAGAATCCCATTGATTTAAATATCAGGCTTTGCCACACAAGAACACTTACCGTTGGCACAGTGATTATTGTAGGCCTAGGAATGTGAGTGTGGATGGAGACAAAGTCAGTTTCCGGTTTAGGTCCTAAGGTAGCATTACTATCTGACAATTTGGAGTGGCTGCACGATGGCGCTCTAATGCTGCCATTTTTTACGCCGTTTCTTTCTGGAAAACAACAGCGGATAACATCCCCTTCTGGGATAGGATCTGCCTTTTTGTTGTGCCCACATGATACAGGTCCACATGGCTGCTTGAGAACAACAGAAGAAGCATCTGACTTTTGTACATCAAGCGTGTTGGTGCCAGTTTGCTCAAACGCCACAGTCTCCCTTTCATGCCCAAAGCAGGTAAGAAGCCCCGAACATGGAAAAGCATGCATTGTCTTTGCAGGATCCCTTATCTTCACCTAAAGTCCTCTGGATGTTTTGCAGCACACTGAAAACCTGATGGGAATAACAGGTGTCACCATTGCATCCTCTGCTTCAAACAACAAACTTCTTTTTTTTTTGCTTACATCCAAAAATCCCAATCCCAAAGTCAAGGAAGAACTTTGAAAAAAAGAACATGAAGTAATGATATCCTCAGCCAGATCTAGTGACTTTCTATAATCCCCCGGGATCCTTAGACATAAAGTTTCTTTGTTATTCTTCATTCATTTGTGCCAACCAAAAGACTTTAAACAGTACAACCAGTGAGGTAACCAAAGAGAAATATACTGAACATTCCTTTCATCGTGCTCCAAGCTTTTAGCAGCTAGTAAAACATCCAGCAAAACAGTTTCGCCGCTATCTAAAATTACAATTGTAGGTCAGGAAAAACATGACTGCGTTGCATATGGAGTTACCTCTCTCCAGTAGGAATAGGCACTGTAGCCTGATCGTTCAAGCCATACTAGTATCCAAGCATGTATCAGTGACATCATAACAAAAGAATAACCTTCTCCTGTTTCTTCCTTCAAATATTTATGAAGAAAAATATATTTAAAATGATGTTGGTAATGAAGATCAAGAATTCACGTTTAAGATCTGTCATGGTCTTTAATAATTAACCCCTTAACTGCAGGGCATGCATCGGGTTGCAGTGCATAGAGCTCTGTGCTTCAGTAAAAGCATTGGTGTTTTGAAGTGATATGAACTTTCACTGAATCAGATAATGTACTTCATAGTCCTCAATACAGAAATTCATTCATTATTATCATTATTTTTAAGGCTAAAATAAATATCTTAAAGCTGAAGTTGAATTTGCTTATATTTTGCTTTCCCTGGTTCCTCCCTCCTCCTCCTCAACAATACTAAAGACATAAATAAAAAATTTAAAAAAAATTGTTTTCATTATATATTTTATTTTAAACCTAGTGATGTCATCAATTGGTCTTTGTGCTTCTCTATGCAATGGAGGCAGATCATGGCTAGTGGGAGCGTGGATAGGGTGCTAGACATTTTTATGTAATGCGGTAGTGAACCGCACCTTTTAAAAAAAAAAACCTGCTAGACAATGGCATAATGTGCTAGTATGCATTGCATACTAGCACATTATGAAATACTTACATTAGAACAAAGCCCTACAACGGCGCGATATCACTGCTGACAGGACTTCCATCTTCACCCCTTCTTCCTTCCAGGTTCCATCTTATTGGCCGAGCCGTGACCGTGGCACGGAGCTCTGAAAGGAATGGCATGGGTATGCCGTCCCTTCAGAGCGCATGTGCTAGTGGTGTCACTGGCTGCGTGCAGTGTAAATATCTCCTAAACAGTGCAAGTTTAGGAGATATTCACTGTACCTACTGGTAAGCCTTATTATAGGCTTACCAGTAGGTACAAGTCAAAAAGAAGACTTTACTACCACTTTAATTTTGATTTTCCAGTTCAATCCCATGCCTTAGGAGTGGTATTTCCTGGGTATTAAGCACACATTTATATTTCTACACAGTATCGTGTTGATTTATACTTGGACTGTTATGACAAACTTAATAAATTGAAGATTGCTAATCTATTATCTATTATTCACTATTAATATAAATTATTATATATATTAAATAATTAATTTCCTACATTCCAAATAATTATTGTTGCATTGTATATTATTATTATTTTTATATAATTCCAATTTACATACATAAACGTCCTGATGGGAAGTAGTTAATACCACTGGCACAGCTTTTTCAGCTAGCGATCGGCTATCATGTGAAAATGATCACTTTTACAGCGCTGGAAGGCCCTCCCCCCTTCCGCCACTGCCCACGGTGGTTTATAGGCTCTCCTGTTCTTCTGGGGGGCCCAGAGCCATGGCGAGCTGTCGGGATTGCTTCCCACAGAGGATATGGAGGAACACCCATTCACCTGTGATGGATGAAGCCGGAAACAATCCCTAATGTCTTCATAAAGCATACCTGTCACCTGCCCAAAGCTATGACAATGGGTCTTGTTTGCCCCCAGAAAAAGTCAAGTGGAGGGCAAAGAACTAAAATGAAAGACAACAGTTTGAAAAAGTATTAACGCTATAAAAACACGTACTAACATACTGTACAGCTGACCTCGAACCATTACAGTTTCCAGTTAAAATGATTTGTTTGGCTTGCCTGGTATTTTGATAAGATTTTGAAAATATTTGCTATCCTGCCTGAGTGAAATCTCATTTTGCTCACCACTGTAAAGTTCATGTAGTCATAAGTTACATTTGCCATTTTAAAAGAAATGTGAATGTATTGTTTGCACAAGGCAGGCATCTGTAGCCGGAGGTTTAGTCTGCCCCAGGCCCATTCAAACAGGGGACCAGCAATAGGTCAAGCCAATAGAGACTAGAAAAGAGAGATGTCAAAATAATGTTGCTGTATGTAGCACCCTCTAGTGTGCTTGAAGAGTAGTGTAGTTTTTTTTGAGAACAGGTACATTTCCAAGCTTGGCTGCCAGGTGGTGTCACTAGGACCTCCCACTTCTTTCCAGAATCTTCTGGTGCTTTCTGGAAAGAGAGGTGGCTGGGGAGGTGGAGCCACCTGGGGTATTCTGAGGAGCCCTGACCAATCCCCAATTTGGATTGGCAGGGGGGAGGCCTCCTTAAATACCCAGGGCTAGCCCAGCTGGGGAGGAGTTGATCGAGTGGAAGATTGAGATGGAGTGTCAGGCTGTAGGGGCCTTTGAGGGAGCTCCCCAGGCTGGGGGGGGGACCTTGGGCCTGGGCTCGGGTGCGGACGGGACCCTCTTACAACCCACAGAGGTGTCCTGGCCAGGAGGCACAGGAGGAGCAAGAGAGGGCAGTGGGAGAACACTGCCTGGAAAGTCTCCAGGAGTTCCACAGAGGCAGCCAAGAGGGCTGGTGAGTGTTCACACCGTCGGGAGGACTGGGAGGCACGCCTGAGAGGACTGAGATGGAGCAGTCTGGGATAGGTGCAGAGCCAGCCTGGAGGATGGTGATGGCACGGGCAGTGGAAAGGGGCAGCTGCAGCCAGGAGGGCTGGCAGTGCTTGAAGAAGTGGTACTGGGAGCAGTAGCCACAGGGACAGCTAGTACTGGAACTTTCTATTTTGCTACACCATAGGGGCCCGCGGTCCCTGCCTGTAAAGGGCATCTGCTTTAGGCCTGGCTGAGCCAGTGTCAGCGTTACTGTGCTAGTTAGTCCAGGAAATGCAGCAAGTGATGTGCTGGAGGAGTGATAATCTGCAAGCAAGGAAGTGCAGAAGGAGAAAAGGAGATTGTATCTACCGTGGTGTATATAGTAGTCCCAACTTTGACTGTTGATTACTTGGGCATCTCATAAGTTTCCCATCCCCCATCCAAGTTAAATTTCCCTCAATAAAACATAAAAAAACAAGTACAAGGACTACTTTCATATCTCTGGATGCTTGAAAAGTGTGTGCCTGACTGGGCAGGGTGAAAGACGGACTACTACACTCAGCAGCTCCTACGGGGAAACCGCTACTTGTAAAATATAGAAAAGTGAGTTCCCATGTGGTCTAGACATGTATAGCCAACAGCAACTGAGATTGTTGGAAAATTTGCTGTGTCAACAAATAAGATTGCAGGTATCAAGCTTTGTCTTTTTAGCAATTAGAATGTAGTAATTTGTTCAGGTTAATTGGTCTGCAGCAGTGAAAAGATTTACACTGTCAAGCATTACATACACTATATAGTCAAACGTATTGGGACGCCTGCTTTGCACGCACATGAATTTTAATGGCATCCCAGTCTTAGTCCATAGGGTTCAATATTGAGTTGGCCCACCCTTTGCAGCTATAACAGCTTCAACTTTTCTGGGAAGACTATCCACAAGGTTTAGGAGTGTCACCCATGTCTTTATGGACCTTGCTTTGTGCACTGGTCCAAATTATTTGGTGGAGGGGGGATTATGCTGTGTGGTTGTTTTTCAAGGGTTGGGCTTGGCCTCTTAGTTTCAGTGCAGGGAACTCTTAAGGCATCAGCATACCAAGACATTTTGGACAATTTCATGCTCCCAACTTTGTGGGAACAGCTTGGGGATGGCCCCTTCCTGTTCCAACATGACTGTGCACAAAGCAAGGTTCATAAAGACATGGATGAGCGAGTTTGTGGTGGAGGAACTTGACTGGCCTGCACCTCAACCAGAGAAAACACCTCTGGGATGAATTAGAGCAGGGACTGCGAGCCAGGCCTCCTCGTCCACATCAGTACCTGACCTCACAAATGCTCTTCTGGAAGAATGGTCAAACATTCCAATAGACACACTTCTAAACCCTGTGGACAGCCTTCCCAGAAGAGCTGAAGCTGTTATAGCTGCAAAGGGTGGGCCAACTCAATATTGAACCATACGTACTAAGACTGGGATGTCATTAAAATTCATATGTGTGTAAAGCAGGTGTCCCAATACTTTTGGTAATATAGTGTGTGTGTGTGTGTGTGTGTGTGTGTGTGTGTGTGTGTGTGTGTGTGTGTGTGTGTGTGTGTGTGTGTGTGTGTATATATATATATATATATATATATATATATATATATATATTATATAGTATATTCTATGACATTTTTGCAAACTCTCATATTGTAGTATATAGTGTATATTCCATACGTGAAAAAAAAAACATCATAAAGTTATATTAATTCTGGGATTTGTCCAAAATAAATTTTTTCCATTAAACACTGCAGGTGTCTAGTTGAGTTTACCAATGAGAGATTTATTTATGTATTTTGATTCAGTTTTCCAACAAATCATTAACCTTTTGAGATTTTGTCAGCATATAAATGAAGGAAATCTATTGTGTTTTTTAATGTCTGTTGGTCCCAAGCCAATAATAGAACATCATCAGATATCCTGTCCTGTCTGGCAATTCTGAAGCAATTCACTTCCCAGGCCTTCCTTCATGCTGATTTATCTCAGAAGGAAGGTCACACTGTTCCACTATCTCAATAATACATACAATTTATACAATGTATAAAGCATTGCTATAGGATTGTCGTGTATGTTTTTTTCATTTTCAATTACTTCTATATGAACTACATGTGTGTGGTTAGAAAATAAATCTCATTTGTAAATTGTTCAAAGATGGTACAGACTCTATGTTTGTCAACTTTTCTGTCTTTGCATCTGGCTCTGCACTAAGTGACTTTATTATTATCATTATTATTATACAGGATTTATATAGCGCCAACAGTTTGCGCAGCGCTTTACAACATGGGGGGCAGACAGTACAGTTACAATACAATTCAATACAGGAGGAATCAGAGGGACATGCTCATTAGAGCTTACAATCTAGAAGGGAGGGTCAAGTGGAACAAAAGGTAATAACTGTGGGGGATGAACTGATGGAGAAAATAGACATACAGTTGTTAGGTGTGGGTAGCATAGGCTTCTCTATGCCGTACACCTGGCCACACATACGACTAATACAGAACCTTATAGCCCGTTATTTTTTTTATATATATATCTGCAGCCCGATGGGTAGCAGTTTGGGTCAAGGTGAATAAAGGGAGAAAAGGAAATCTGTCAGTGGATCACCAATCATCAATTAAGTTCATGTGTATCAGGTATACATGTGTTATCTAGAGATTTTACTGGACTGCTTAGTTTATCAAAGAAATAAATGATGCTTTGGAAGTGCAGAGAGTCTTGTGATTTTTATTCCCTTCCTTTCCCCAACAGTTCCGTTACCCCAGTTCTAGTGTTGAGTTTACTCATAAGTCTCCAATGGTCGGACATGGAAAAAAACATATCTACTGACTTGGCATTTATTGAACCTGTTTTCTTCATCATTACTGACCCCTAAATCCTTTATGCCGCTTACACACGAGCGGACTATACTCTGACGGTCTTTCCGACAGGGTTCCGACAGAGTTCCGTTGAAACGCACTTGCCTACACACGATCACACCAAAGTCTCTTCGTTTAGAACGCAATGACGTACGACGGGACTAGAAAAAGGAAGTTCAATGGCCAGTAGCCAATAGCTGCCCTTGCGGCGTTCTTGGTCCATCGGACTATCATACAGACAAGCGGTTTTCCCGATAAGAACTGAGTCCATCGGAAATATTTAAAACATGTTCTATTCCTAGGTCCATCAGAATTTTCTAAAGAAAAGGTCTGATGAAGCCCACGCACGATCGAAATGTCTGACGGAATGGTTCAGTGGAACCTTTTTTGCCGGAAAGTCCGGTCGTGTGTACGCGGCATAAGAAAAAATACAAGTTTGCTATAATACTGGCCACTGTAAATTGTAAACCATTGCCTTGTCTTTTTTTTCATATCCTGCTGTCCATGTACACCTTTATTTCTAAACTAAAACCACCATAACTTTACTGCTGACTCTAATTCATAGCAATACATTTTATGTTGTGAATTTTTAAAATACCAAGCTTATTTGGTCTGTACACACAGCAAAAGAAACTACCTGGAGGGGAAAGTTTGTCTTGCTGTGGACACTGGGGGGTAAATGAGCTCTATGGGCCAGCTGTGACTCTAGCGTACGTGCGTGGGAGTGTCGTCTTCACCGCTCGTCCATTCAAATGGCCGGAATCCGCGAACATGGAAGGGAGAACGGGTGAAGATGGAAGCCCTGTCACTGGTGACAGTGCACTGCTGGAGGGCTTCATTTTAAGGTATGTCTCTCATAGTGCTAGTATTCAGTGAATGCTTGCAAGGGGAAGATGTTTTTTGTAAAGTTTTTTTTTTTACAAATTACGTTCTTTATTGAAAGATTATTCATATGTGCAGGACAATAAATTTGTGGTACAGGTATCAGGTGCATACAGTATATAATGGATAACAAGTGTACCAAGGCCTTACAATTTTTAAAGCACAACGATGGATATACAACGGATACACTTATACACAAAAACATGTTTAATTTGCTTCAGTAATCACATTTGTTACGATCTGCTAACAGTATTAGTTCTTTATCCCTTTTTTAATCAGGTGGTGTGGCATCTAGTTCATCACAAGTGGAGGCTTCATTTAACCAAGTATCCCAGATCTTATTATACTTTGTGGAACAGCCTCTATGAGCATAAATTTCTTTTTTATATGGCAAACCAGTATTAACTGATGCAACCCATTCCTGGATATTGGGCGGCGTTGCTCTAAGCCATTTCCTTGCAATGAGCATTCTGGCAATAAACAATGTTTCCTGTAGAAATATGTGATGGAATTTATCCGATTCGGGGTTTGGGAACACCCCCAATAAGCATTGTTTCGAGCATAGAGTTAGAGGAGAGCCCATTTTATCATGAATAAATTTAACTATTTGGGCCCAATAATCCTGTATCATTGGACATAGCCAAAGTAGGTGAAAAAATGTCCCCTTAGGACTTGCACATCTAGGACAAAGTGGGCTATGTTCAGCTCTAAATTTGGCCAATCGTATGGGGGTCAGATAAGATCTGTGTAAAATAAACAGTTGTGTGAGACGGTCTGAAGGCTTATGAGAGACTTTTTTGCAGGCGTCTAGGACTTCCTCCCATTCCTTTTCCTCCATCCCACCCACGTCCCCCACCCAGCGATCTTTTAGTTTATAGGCAATTGTTACCGCAGTAGGGCGTAGTAAGCATGAGTAAGCATGGTGATCCGGACCATTTATCACAGCCAGGATATCCAATTGCTCCAAGTTTGGTGGGGAATCTCGAAATTGGGCCTGGAGAGCGTGGCGGAGCTGGAGGTATCGGAAGTGCATAGAGTTGGGAAGACCAAACTGGTCTTTCAATTGTTGAAATGATTTGAGAATGTCTCCATTGTACATGTCTGCTAGGTAAACCACCCCATTAGAAATCCACAAATCATTATCTTGTAGATGCGATAATTCGGAGAGGCCTGGGTTATTCCATAATGGTGTCTGACTATGTGTTGGGGGGATCTTAAGTTTGCGTCCGACAATCTCCCATATCCTGCAATAATTGTATAGCAGGCCTTTGCCTTTGTGAACGTCCAGGTTACCACGTTCTCTATTATCTCTAAGGATGAGCTGAAAGGGGTGGGTGTGTATTCGTGTGGCTTGAGAGCTTATTAGAGCCATGAACCGTTCCTTATTTTCTTTATCTATATGGAAAAAATGGGACAGCTGTGCTGCCAGATAATATAAATTGTAATCTGGCAGTGCTGTACCCCCTAAATCAGTGGGGTTTTTCAGCACCTGCCAGGACAGTTTGTGCCGTGTTTTACCCTACACAAATGTGTTTAGAATCGTTTCAATGGCTTTAAAAAATCTCAGGGGTATATAAACAGGTGCGTGCTAGAAGACATATAAAAATTTGGGCAACAGAATCATTTTTGTCAAATTTACTCGACCCATAACTCCCAGTAGCAGTCTGGACCACAGTTGTGTTTTAGTTTTTAATATTTGGAACAACGGCTCCAAGTTTAGTCTAATATAATCATCTGGAGAATGTGTAATTTTTATACCTAAGTATTTGATTTCGCTAACCCGCATTAATGGGGAAGAGGCCTGCATCTCTGATGGGGCTCCAAGATCAACAGGGAGTATCTGAGACTTCTCCCAGTTGATCCTTAAACCTGAGTAGTTCCCAAATTGCTTAATAATTTCAAGGGCCGTTAGCAGGGAGTGTCCTGAATCTTCTAGGTATAGGAGCATATCATCCGCATATAAGCTGATTTTCTCGACCAGGTGGCCCCGGCTTAAACCCTTGACCCCTGGATGTTCTCTTAGTGATATCGCCAAGGGTTCTACCACTAGGGCATACAGTAGAGGGGAAAGGGGACAGCCTTGACGTGTGCCCCTGGCTAGTGGGAATGTCTGCAACGTTTTTCCGTTAACCAAGATCCTGGCACTCGGGGCCCGGTACAGAACCTGAATCCAGCGAATATATTTAGGTCCGAAACCGAACCTGGCCAGACATTCCCAAAGATAGTCCCATTCGACAGAGTCGAACGCTTTAGCAGCGTCCAGGGACACCACTACTCTGGAGCCCATCCGGTCGTGTCTGGCCTGTAAGTTCATATACAGTCTACGTAAATTATAAGCTGTTTTTTGCCGGCATGAATCCGGTTTGATCGGGGTGTATAAGACTCAGAATAACCTTATTCATACGCAGTGCCAGGATCTTGGCCAATATTTTTATGTCTATCTGCAGTAGGGAGATGGGACGATAGGATTCCGGGAGTGTTGGGTCTTTACCCGGTTTTAGTATGAGTACAATAAATGCCTCGCTCATTGATTTTGGGAGGGAACACGATTTAAAAATATAAGTAAATATCGCATGGAGCTTGGGGGTTAAAATCTCACTGTAAGTATCATAAAACTCCAGTGGGAGACCGTCGGACCCAGGAGCTTTTGAAGAGGCGAGATTTGACATGGCTTCAGCAACGTCCTCTCTGGTGATAGGCACCTCCAGCATTTCTATTTGGGAGTGTGTTAATTGTGTGAAGGTGACATTGGATAGAAAATCTGCTATTTCTTGTCTAGATTTGTTAGTTGTGGACGAGTATAGAGAAGCATAGAAGGAGCGAAACACATCAGCCACTTTGTCAGGGTCCTGTATCAGAGCCCC
The DNA here is from genome assembly GCF_042186555.1 of Aquarana catesbeiana. Classification (NCBI taxonomy): domain Eukaryota; kingdom Metazoa; phylum Chordata; class Amphibia; order Anura; family Ranidae; genus Aquarana; species Aquarana catesbeiana. The sequence goes on from NC_133326.1 coordinate 171,036,433, forward strand.
CGTATTATCTTGTAGGGCAACAACAGTGGGTGGTTTGTGTTCCATATGAGCCAAGTAGGCCAGCAATCGTCCCGCACGTTCCCCACACTCGTACACTTTTTGTTTGATATAAAATATTTTTCTTTCTGCTCTTTCAAAATGAAGCCCATTCACTATGCGCATTTGTAATTTTACCTGATTTGCTGTTTCAGTGGAGGGGTGTTCTGAGAAGGCTCTGTCTACCTCTGCCATTGCTAATTCTGCTTGTTGGATAATGTCGTTGGAAGTGCGTTTATATCTGGCTATTCTTTGTGCTAAGATCATGCGGGCATGAGTTTTAAACATATCCCAGACAATGTCAAAAGGGGCTGTGTCAGTGTTTGTGCGGAAGAAGAACTCCCACTCCTCCCCCAGGCTATCCAACCCAGGGACAACTGAGAGCCAAAAGGGGTTAAGCCTCCATGCATAGGAAGAGGGGGGGAGCCCACCTCAAGTTCTATCCAACAGGGGGCGTGATCCGAGAGAATACGAGGGGACAGACCTGCTCTTTTGAGGTTCGGTGCCAGCGAGTGGGATATCAGGATTAGGTCAATTCTCGACATGGTGTTATGTGTCGCAGAAAAACATGTAAATGCTTTTACCGAGGGATGGCGGGATCTCCAAGCATCCAGCAGACCTATTTCATTCACTAGCTTCCCGAATCGTGTGGGGGAGGGTGTGCTGTCACTCAAGGATGCCAGGGAAGTTCTGTCTAGGTGATTATCCATTACAGTATTGAAATCTCCCATCCACATAGCTGGAATTGTGGGAAACTATGCCATAAACTCCAGTCCCTCATTGATAACACTGAACTGAAATGGAGGGGGTACATATATTGCCAGGAGAAGTACTTCTAGGCCATTCAGTCTGCAATGTATAAATAGGAACTTGCCCTTGGGGTCAGATCTCAATGTAAGCATGACAAATTGCGTTGTTTTGGCCACTAAAATCGCCACACCTCTAGAGTAGGCTGAGTATGGGGCACATAGCATTGTATTCAAAGTGTATACATATTTCCCATTTTGCAGCCTGTCCCGATATCGGAACGTGCTTAAATAGCAAAGCTGGGAGATAGTAACTAAATAATCTGAAAGCATGCGGGCAGATCTAGCCCGTGTGCCACTACATTCAATTGCATCGTCGATATACCACTTCAGATTTTCATACATCATGAATAAAATAATAAGAACGATTAACTTATAACTAAACATAACATTACCATGAACAAACACACTGGACTGGCTGGGCACGTCACACCCCCCGCACACAAGTACCCGGGGAATGTGCTCCCAGACAGACCAGGGAAACTTATCTTGTGGAACATTAACAGTACAATCCTGTATTGAAATAGCGGGGTCTAGTGAGGCTCCCGTGACTAATGGGACGAACTTCCGCTGAAGAGCCAGCGACAGTGCGAGGGGAGCAACCTTCAGGAACGGGCGTAAAGGATAATATCGTAGGATAAAGAAGCATAAAATTAAAAAAATGCATGCCCGATCATTTGACATCTTGGTGGGAAATGACTCGAGGATAGCTTAGGGATTCGACAGTTACAGTATTAGTCTGTAGGATAAATTAGAATCTGGGGAGGTGAAAACGGTGTGCACATTGAGGGCAGGGGGGGGGGGGGTCTGGGAGATGACAAAATGTCTTATTCTGGAGACTATCAGAATGACCTTTTACGGGAAAAAGTCCTGTGTCTTCAGCACTGCAGTGCTAAGGGGGTCAGCACAAAATACTATTCTCCCGGCGGTGGGCGGCAAGAGACAGCCCGGTTGTCTAGTAATGCAAAAACCGCCTCCGATGTGGCAAAGAAGTGAGTGCCATCATCCCCACCACCCGGAGCCTGAGGGGGAATAACACGGTGTACATAGGGGTGCCGTGAGAGATGATAAAGTACCTTATGCTGAAGCCTGTCGGGGTGATCCATTGCAGGAGAAATACCTGTGGCTTCAGCACGTCCGTGTCAAGGGGGTCAGCATGAATTATTATTCTCCCGGTGGTGGACGGTTAGGAACAGCTCGGTTGTCCAGCCATGCAAATACCGCCTCCGGTGTGTCGAAGAAGTGGGTTCGATCATCCCCCACCACGCGCAGCCTGGCGGGGAATAACATGGCATACGTGTAGTGACGAATCCGAAGTTGGCGCTTCGCTTCCATGCCGAGCGCTCGTTTCTTCTGTACCTCTGCTGAAAGATCTGGGAACACCTTTATTTCCGAATTTCTGAAGGGGATGTTGCCTTTTAGTCTTGTAAGACGAAGGATGGAGTCACGGTCCCTGAAATTCAAGAATTTCGCTATAAATGTCCGGGGGGGTGCACCTTGCGGTGGAGGTTTTGCCGCCAATCGATGCACTTGTTCACAAATGATGTTGAGAATTCCGGTCTTCCAAAGGTAGAGATTAGGAGAATTTCCAAAAATGCCGGAGGATCAGAGCCCTCCGCGCCCTCCGGCAGTCCTACAAAGCGGAGATTACAGCGCTTTAGGCGGTTCTCCATGTCGTCCTGCTTTGAAAGGATAGTGTTGAGTTGTTGTTGTATGTGGTCGGTGGCATGCTGTAATGGCGGCATTTCATCCTCCACTCTGCTGATTCGGGTCTCCGTTTCAGTGACACGTTCCCTGAGCTTTTGCAGGTCCTCTCTTATGAGGGACACATCAATCTTCACCTCCTCGATCTTACAGTTTAGGGAGCTTTTGCAGTCTGATATTGCCTCTAGCACTCGGGCCGTGTCATCCGCCGCTGATTCAGAGGAGGAAGGTGCATCGGCGCCATTTTCACCTGCAGTCCCCTTCTCTTTAAGCCGGTATTTGTCGAGCTTAGCGATTGATTCTGCCGTTTTTTTTGGAGGCGACATGGTAGCGATATGTGTGGAGGTGAATATCCTGCGTTGTAAGGTTAGAAAAGCCACCTAGAAATGTAGGACTTTGAAGTAACGGATTTTCCCTCGAGCGGATCTCCCGTGCTGTGCTCCTCACACCATGCCGGTCCAGGCCACGCCCCCCGTTTTTTGTAAAGTTTACTTCTGCTTTAACCTCCATGGCGGTATGATTATGTCAGATTTTTGCGTCTCAAAGCGGTACAATTTGGCGTTTTATATTGTAGGCCTGTAATTCTTAGCAATAACACACTTAAATCTGTCCAAACAAGAGTCTAGTAGATATCCCAGGTATGATAAAGTTTGAAACACAAAATCATAAATTATAATATAATAAATAGCTATAAACAATAATAATATAATAATAATAAAATGAAATTCTCCACGATTCACTATCGCTCAATTCTGCAAGTGTTCTAATTTACTATCGCTGTTTTCTAGCTGGTCTGAAACCACTTTTGATGTAAAGGGGAACATTTTAGTTGATATGGACAATCTCAAGTTTCCAGGCAGAAAGAACAATATATATAAAACTGCATGCAGGGCATTGGACAAACCACTAGGGACAAAAGGGATGTGAAATGATTTCATACAGTAATGTAATCTGTAAGATTACAGTGTACTGTATGTGTTATGAGTTTTCAATTTTTTGAATGTGCCGCAGGGCTCCACCCCCATGTGTCGCTACGCTTGCAGGGAACGGAGCCCGGCACACAGAGGCTTGGGGGCGGAGGACAGAGCCCGCAGACACAGCGGGGGGACATCACAGGATCCTGGGGACAAGGTGAGTATACCGCACCAGGATCCTGCAATGCAATCCCGAGTGTGGCTCGGGGTTACCGCTAATAGTACTGAAATTTAACCCCGAGCCACACTCGGGAAAACCGCCAGGGAGGTTAAGGGCACTTTCACACTGGTTCGCTTCATAACTGCCAGTAAAACGCCTGTGCGTTAATAGAGTGCTTTTGCTGCACTTTTGGTGCGTACCAAAAATGCTAGTGGGGGCGTTTTTGAGGCGCTTTTGAGGCGGTTTACATTCATTTCAATGGCTAGGAGAGTTTTTTCTTTTTCTTTTAACACAAAAGCACTTGAAAAACTCCTCAGTTTGAAAGGCCCCCAAGGCTGCCAAAAGAAGATGATGAAAAGAGAAAAATAAGAGGTTTGGGAGTTCATGAAGAACATTACAAGGAAGCAGAAAAACACAGTAAGAAATGATTTCATGAAAAAGAGATTACAGGGCCAATAAGTAGTAGAGGTGTATGGATTATTTTTGGGGAATAACCATATTGTTTAGTGTCACTTTAAAGAGCTTGTAAAGCCGGGTATTGAATGGTATTGCACAGAGCGCCCCCCGACCCTTCTTTTCTCGAGTCCCCCGCCAGCGCTCCTGGCTCCTCCTCTTTTTGGTGTGCCACCATAGAAAGACACTTCTTATTGTGGCACACCTGTGGGCTCACTTCCGTGCTGTACTGCCTCCATCCATAGACACAGACAGCGTGGCTCGGTCCCGCCCCTGCTTCCTCAGCACAGGATTTGACTGACAGCAGCAGGAGCCAATGGCTGCAAGAGCAGGGAGGAGAGAAGAGAGCCGCTGCAGATGGGCACAGCACTGGATTGAGATCGGGCTCAGGTAAGTATAAGGGGGTGAAGGGACACTACAAATACGGAAAACATTTTTTACCTTAATGCAGGGAATGTTACTAAACCCACAGCAGTAAAATCAGTCTGTATATGCTGCAAAGCATGCTTGTCATACGCACTGTGGAACCTAAGGGGTTAATTCTCTACATTGTGTAAAACAGGGGTCTCAAACTGGCGGCCTTCCAGCTGTTGGGAAACTACATGTCCCATCATGCCTCTGCCTGTGGGAGTCATGCTTATAACTGTCAGCCCTGCAATGCCTCATGGGACTTGTAGTTTCGCAACAGCTAGAGGGCCGCCAGTTTGAGACCCCTGGTGTAAAAAGACTGGTTGATCCTGTCTTCTCTGATCCTTCCCTTCTTCCACAGTCCCCAATCTAACTGCTCATAGAACAGAGCCTTGGAGGCAGTCTGCACATGCTCAGTTCGGTGTGTATTGCTCGAGAGGTTTTTTTTTTTCCTTGGGAGAGTGCATGAGATCGGCATAGGGCCAATCAGCACTGTCCAGACAGAGGGTCAGGGGTCATGCAGCCTCATAGAACAGTCAGAGGAGAATGAAAACGGCTCCTACAAGCCTTAAGCAGAAACTGATAGATGTCACAAGACTGCTATATACTTCTGATGAAAAAAGCTATTTAGCAGTTTATATTTACTAAAATAATTGCATTTGCATGTTCTGTGTACTGTGGGAGACCAGATATAGTGAATGCAGGTTCTGGGTTTAGTAACACTTTAAGGTAAAAAAGTTCAGGCTTTACAACCACTTTAAGTGTCAGTGTCATCTGCTATAATCACATGTTTTGCAATAACTGAAACTGCTGGGGAAAAAAAACAAGCCTATTGTGTGACAATGACAACAATGACATTTTTATTTGTGTAGAGGACACCTACAGGTGCCATAGTTGCAAGGAAGCAATATTTTAGAGTTTTGGAAAAAAACTCTAAATCTAGAAAATCTTATTTTGGCTGCTGAATAGTAAAGAAAGGTTATTTTTAATACCTATAAATTCCAAATTGGCTTTTATAGCCATTGTGTATCAGCATTAAAAAAAAAAGTACTTTCCCTTTAAATGAAACCAGTCAGCACACATTACATAAAACATTTCTTCAAAGATAATACAGCATTTTAGCTCACTTGCTTAGAATCATTAGCGTCAGTCTTTTCATTAACTGTATGTGTCCACCCATGAAATACTACACATTACAGTGCATTTTTCAGATGAAAACAGACCTTTCCCAGTTGGCATAAAATACTGAAGTACAGTCTGTTGCTCTTTAATAGAATGAAGTCCCAGACGCTGTGCTTAAGCATGCAGTATAATTTCTTCATGGCACAACCTCAGCAGAAAATGCCTAGCAGACGGCAGAAAATGAGAATTAGACATGAATCATACCCAGGGCTTCCATTATCATAGTAATACACTGTTCTCACTGAAAATAAATACATGCTATGCGATTCAGTAAGAAACTTCATTATCCGTTAATGTGCTTTGACATGTTTGTTTCTCTGATTATAGATAAAAGAAAAACTCTAGACATGGGACTTTAGAGGCACAATAGTGTTAGACTACAAAAAATAAATTAGATAAAGGTATGTGCCTCTAAAGTCCCATGTCTAGAGTTTTTCTTTTATCTATAATCCGATTTTTGGGGACGTTGGCACAAATCGTTACTGAGTACCTGCAGAGTCACCCTGCTTATTGAGGTACTTTGGCACTAGGTTTCCCATTTGATGTTTGTTTCTCTGTGTAAATGAAAGGTGCCATATTACAAGGTATTTGTTCTGTAAGATAAAACAGAACTGGTTCTGATTGAGTAATCGGACGTTGATCAGTAAAACTGAAAGATCAGTAACCCTGAAAAGGCTACAGGCACATTGGCGCATTTGCCCCATGCAGCATAAACACATTGCATATTTCTGGTGCCCACAATGGCCTGGTGCTATGTACAGCCGCCCATAAACATGAATAGGTGAATGGGTGAAAGCGGCTGTACGCAGCCACATTCCGCTATTAGCATAAAGGAGCGTGCGTGCGCACATACAGATGTAATGTCCCAAACGCAGGTGATGTGCATTTAGTACATCATATACACTCTCTGGTCACTTTATTAGGTACACCTTGCTAGTACTGGGTTGGACCCTCTTTTGCCTTCAGAACTGCCTTAATTCTCTGGCATAGATTCAACAAGGTGTTGGAAACATTTCTCAAAGATTTTGGTCCATAGTGACATGATGGCATCGCGCAGTTGCTGCAGATTTGTCAGCTGCACATCCATGATGCGAATCTCCCGTTCCACCACATTCCAAAGGCGCTCTATTGGATGAGATCTGGTGACTGTGGAGGCCATTGGAGTACAGTGAACTCGTTGTCATGTTTAAGAAACCAGTTTGAGATGATTTGAGCTTTGTGACATGGAGCATTATCCTGCTGGAAGTGGCCATCAGAAAATGGGTACACTGTAGTCATAAAGGGATGGACATGGTCAGCAACAAACAATGCTCAATTGGTACTAAGGGTCCCAAAGTGTGCCAGGAAAATATCCCTCACACCATTACACCACCAGCCAGAACCGTTGATACAAGGAAGGATGGAGCCATGCTTTCATTCTGTTTACGCCAAATTCTGACCCTACCATCTGAATGTCGCAGCTGAAATCAAGACTCAACAGACCAGGCAACGTTTTTTTTAATCTTCTATTGTCCAATTTTGGTGAGCCTGTGCGAATTGTAGCCTCGGTTTCCTGTTCTTAGCTGACACCCGGTGTGGTCTTCTGCTGCTGTAGTCCATCTGCTTCAAGTTTCAATGTGTTGTGCATACAGAAATGGTATTCTGTATACCTTGATTGTAACTGTTGCCTTTCTATCATCTCAAACCAGTCTGCCCATTATTGTCTGACATCAACAAAGCATTTTCATCCACACAATTTTCCGCTCACTGGATATTTTCTCTTTTTTCGGACCATTCTCTGTAAACCCTAGAGATAGTTGTGCGTGAAAATCCCAGTAGATCAGCAGTTTTTGAAATACTCAGACCAGCCCATCTGGCACCAACAACCATGCCACGTTCCAAGTCACTTAAATCCCCTTTCTTTGCCATTCTGATGCTCGGTTTGAACTTCAGCAAGTTGTTTTCACCATGTCTAGATACCCAAATGCATTGAGTTGATTCCATGTGATTGGCTGATTAGCAATTTGTGTTACCAAGCAATTGAACGAGTGTATCTAATATAGTGGCCGGTGAACCTATATGTGCACTCACTACTTTAAGCTAATAGTGCATACAGCTGCCTTTATCTACTCATGTCTATGGGAAGCTGTACGCAGCTCCAGGACGTCCTGGGCAACAGAAAGATGCAATATAATTAATGTCATTATATGATTGGTAGAATAACTGGCGCACCTTTACATGTTCATGCTGCAAGTCTGTCTTTATATTACTTTAAAGCAATACCATAAGGAAAATATATATTATACATACTGTAATTCTAAGCATATAGAGTTTTATGAAAAACGAAGTTCATCCTATGGAAATTGTCAACTTTTTCAACATATTTGAACAGGCAAAATTGAGATCTTTTTCAACAAAGAAATAATAAATAAATTGAATAACAACACAAGAAAAACAGAATGCATATAAAGGTATATTGTGGAAAAAGCATGTTCACCATGGCATCAAAAGCTGACATTGCCTGCTTTAGCAGAAATTACTTCTTGTAGGCATTTTATATAACTACCCACCAGTCTATGACATTGACTTAGTGACCTTTTTGACCATTTTTCCATGACCATTTCTCCTTGAGGTTGCAAGAGGTTTGTGGGTTTCCATGAAGAAACTGTCTATTTCAAAATCCCCCCACAAAATTTCAATGGAAATCATATCAAAGCTTTGACTAGGGAAGTGCAAAACCCTTTATTTCTTCTTTCCGAGACATTCCTTAGTGAATTTGCTAGTCTGCCTCGGATATCATGATTATGTTGAAAGACTAATTTTCAGTAAAATCTCAACTCACAGATAGCCTCACATTCTTATCAGGCACAGTTTCATATGATACAGAATGTATAGTTGTCTTGATTGCTGCAAGCTGCCCAGGCCTTGAAGCAGCAAAGCAACCCCAAACTTTAGCATTTTCACCACCATGCTTCACAGTTATGAGGTTTTTCTTCTGAAATACTGTCTTTGCTTTGCAGCAAGCTTGTCTACAGTTACTGTAATCAAACAATTCTATCTTTGGTCTATCTTCAGCATATTGATCCAGAAGGCCCAATCTTTGCCTTTATGTTTAATAGCAAACTGTAATCTTGCTTTAATGTTCTTCTTGGACATGGCAAATGATCTTTTTTTCTAACACAACTCTGCAGGTTGAATAGGAGCAATCTCTTTCTAATTGTAGATGCATGCACTTTGGCCCCAACTTTTGCAAGAATTACCTTAACAATTGTAGGGATTCGTGGAGACTTCTTTTAGGAGCATAAGGTCAGCTCTTGGGTTGAATATTCTGGGCCAGCCAGTCCTGGTCAAATTAGCAGTTGTTTGAAATCTATGCCACCTGTAGATTATCTTCCTTACACTGGAATGATTGATTTTAAGTCATCTGACAAACTTTTTAAACTTCTTGCCAGACCCATAGGCATCTATAACTTTCTTTCTGAAGGGTTTAGAGAGCTCTATCGATCTTTGCATGATGACACCTCACATGCCAATAGAAATAAGAACACCAGACTAGATGCCTAAGGTTATAATAAGAAAGGTTCACCTGCATACCCCCTAAGGAGGTTATAATCAATGACACCTAACCTGGAACACCAGATTCAAATTTGATGGATCTGAAGTGATAGTAACTGTAGGGGTGTACTTACTTTTCTATATGAAAAATCTGTATTTTGATGAATTTAGATCATGAAAATTAATACATCATGTCAGTTTTATATGTTATTTCAAGTACATCACTTTTACCTATAAGCACTATTTAAATCAAGATCTAATGTTTGTCTGCTCAGATATGTTCAAAAGGTCAACTATTTCCATTGGTTGTAGTTACTATTTCATATGACTGTAGGTACTAATGCTATTATGGTGAAATTATTCTTTAACAGCCACCAACCTGATTAAATCTTTAGGGCTGGTTTGAATCTAATTAATTACTAAGGGAAAGTAACTTAATTTCTTTGTAATAACACGTTGATAGGCATATAATGTTCATTACTGTAATTCAATACGTACTTAGGAAGCCTCCTAAGTAACTTACAATGGTATAAGTTCTGCTGAGATCACGCACGTTCCCACACATTCAAATGGATTTACTTCTATTCAGGGATGGTGATGATGATTATTATTTTTATAAAAGAACAATATTAATGATATTAAATACACATGTAATTGTCAGCGTGTTATTTCCGGTACCTTTTATTAACTATACATGTTTTAACATTGACGTATCCAGAGTTCACAAAATGTATAATTAACCTTCACATATTAAAATGGGAAGAAAAGGTAATTGTGTTGTCCATAGCAACCAAGATTTCAGCTGTCATTTCTTGTATAGGTTAGAATGTGAAATCTTATAGCTAAAAGGATTGTTATGGACAGCACTTCCATTTTCCATTCCTCTGTTATACAGCAGCTCCATCTTTAATTAGAGTAGATGATTTTACAGATCTGTCCTTTGATTTTGTGCAGTGTATTTTGGAGCTAGTTCTTTTATAAGCTGAACATAATCTGTTTTCTCTATGCAGGCTACGCATGTCTCTCCCCAGCTGTCCAGTATCTTCTTTAACTCTGCCACCCTCAATTTAGCCAGGTCCACAGAATTTAGATCAATCTTCTTCTCTGTATCACAAAACACATACACAAAGAGAATATGTATGAGAAAGAGGTACACCATTACATAAATCCAGCATATTTCATTGAGCATTTTAAAAAACTATTTTATGAGCAGTATGGCGTAGTCCATATGAGCCCATCTGATTTCCATTTTGTTCAGTCTTATGATTGGTAGATGTACTGCATAGTTAGTTACCGTATTAAAAATTATGTAAATTATTTAAATTATTGCCAAAACACAAGTTTATAAAAAAAAAATACTATATATAAATATATATATATATAAATATATATATATATATATATATATATATATATATATATATATATATATATATATATATATATATACACATATATATATATATATATATATATATATATATATATATATATATATACACATATATATATATATCTATATAATACAGTACCATAAGGTAAGAATGCTTCCAGAAATGCGTGACTACCCTTTGGCTTCAAACCAGCATCAATTCTTACACTTGCACACTTTGTATGCACAAAGTCAGGGATTTTGTTAGATTAGAGTCAGGTGTATGAATAACCTATTATACCAAGAAGTTGCTAATGATCATCAATTTCATATGTAGGTTGAAACACATTTATTAACTGAAACATAAACAGCTGTGTCGAAGGCTTAAAACTGGGTGAGGAACAGCCAAACTCTGCTACTAAGGTGAGATTATGGAAGACAATTTCATGTCACATTGCATACATCATGCCGATACTGAGCACAGCAATGAGACACCATGTAGTTGTACTGCATCAGCAATTGTCTCTCCCAGGCAAAGATTTCAAAGCAGACTGGCGTTGCAAGATGTGCTGTTCAAGCTCTTTTGAAGAAGCACAAAGAGGGCAATGTTGAGGACTGTAGATGCAGTGGTTGGCCCAGGAAACATAATGCAGCAGATGAAAGACACATAATGCTTACTTCCCTTCGATATGGGGAGATGTCCAGCGGTACCATCAACACAGAACTGTCAGAAACCAGGGGGGCCCAGGTACACCAATCTACTGTCCGGGGAGGTCTGGCCAGAAATGGTATTCATGGAAGAATTGTGGCTGAAAAGCCATACCTCCGATGTGGAAACAAAGCTAAGTGACTCAACTATGCACAAAAACATAGAAATTAGGGTGCAGAAAAATGGCAGCAGGTGCTCTGGACTGATGAGTCAAAATGTTAAATACTGTGTCTGGCTGTAGCAGGAGGCATTTTGTTCAGGGCTGGAGAGTGGTATAATAACGAGTGTCTGTAGACAATAGTGAAGCATGGTGAAGGTTCCTTGCACATTTGGAGCTGCATTTTTGCAAATGGAGTTGGAGATTTGGTCAGGATCAATGGTAGCCTAAATGCTAAGAAATACAGGCAGACACTTATCTATCATGCCATGTCATCTGGGGGGCATGTGATGGGCCCCAGATTTATTCTGCAGCAGGATTTCTATTTCTGAAAGCATTCTTAATTTACAGCATTTTTTCACACCTGTCTAAAACTTTTGCACGATAATATATATATATATATATATATATATATATATATATATCAATCATAATTCATATGATGCATAGCATAAGCACATGGCTGTTCCAAAGTGGACCTTAACCCTATCTAAAAGAAATTCGGTTGATTTTTCAGATAAACTCTCTCCTGTCCTAATAACACCCTGTCAACAGCTAATAACACCCTGTCAATAGCTCTTCATGAGTCCTGACATCTGGGACAGTGTGTTGATGTCTACTATGTTCTTGGACCCATGAGAGCTCTGCGACTTAAATCCCTACTGTGTGCAGCGCCATCCTTACCCCCAGCGCATCCTGAACATTCCCATGAAGGGCCACTTCAGTGTGAATGAAGCAGGACTATAATTGAAAGAGTGCTTTCCATCAACATTGAAGATGCTATCATTTCATTATTTTCCCAAGAACTTGTGTCGCCCTCCCTTAGTTAAGCTGCTAGGTTAAATTTATTTTTTGGCTTCACTGTAATCAGTGGTGCAGCAGTTCTATGTTATTGCCTGTTCAAAGTTTCCTGAGCTTGGTGCTTGATTCTTCCCACCTGCCTCTGGAAGAAGCTTCCAAAGTATAGGGCAGGCAGATTCAAATAGCCATCACAAATATTTATCATGCTGCAGCCAATCCCTGAAAGGAGTCACGCAGAAGGTGGCTGGGTTGGTGATAAATGTTTTGGGCGCCTCTCCAGAGTGTTCTGTTCTCTTCAGGGAGGGTTCCAGTCTCCTGGGGGGTTTCTTCCTCTGAGATAGTCAGAGTAGACAAGAATCTGCAGTCTAGGCCTCAGCAGCTGCTGTGCTAAGGGCCTGGGAAGTTTGCTACAAGATTATATTTTGCTGGAGGGCACTGTCTTGAAGTTCTGGTCTGAAGAAGGATCTTGTTATCACCCTCACTAAGGATCTACCTGTTGATGTTGTGTGGCAGACAGCTCATGGGACACTGTGAGTAAAGACCTTGCTGGGGACTATTAGTTGTGCACAGGGCTGGGATAAGATGGAGGCAGAAAGGGAAAGAGCCCTACGCGCTAAACATTTCTTTGGGGGGGGGGGGGGGTGCAGGTGGAGTGCAGACTCAGTGATGATTAAAGTCCCATGGTTGAAGATGGACAGCAGTACAGAGATCACTGCTGAACTTATTTGTCAGGTGGAGTAATCTCTGCCTGCCAGATTGGGTGAGTTGGGTGAGTGTATGTTCAAGTGAGCAAAAACTTAACAAAATCAACAGGCATTGGAAGACCCTTCCAAACATTACTTGCTGACACATTAACAGTGTAATGTAGGGTTAACTCCTTGGGGAGTGTGGGTGATGGGTGCTGTGATTGGGGGGTGAAGGGGTTAAATAATTAACAATGCCATTAGCAATGTTCAGCACAAAGGGGTTAATGTACTGCCACTGGTCATTGATGTATTAGTGATCAGTGGCAATTAATTAACCCCTTTGTGCTGTATTTGTGGCACCAGTGTCAGTGTTATTTAACCAGCATGAATGGGTTAATAAACACTGCCTTTGGCCCCTAATGTTGCACAAAGGGTTTAATTAACACCGCCACTGCCCACCAATTGGGAGGGATGTTTGAAATAGCACTACCACTGACCATCAGTGGAGAAAGTTTAAAGTTGAATTCCAGTTTAAGCCTAACTAGCCTTTAAAATGCCCTTCCACCTTCTACCCCTATGCTGACTTAAACTATATTCAGGCTGCTCCAGTCTGGTCACGTGATCACCCCTGTGTCAGCCAACTGCATATGCGGTGGAGAAAAGTGAGTGCCAATAATGGCTGGAATATGGGAACCTATAGGTGATGTCACTGCTCCAGGCTTTAGCAAAACTGTTATTGAGCGCTCTCTCCTCTCCACTCCAGCCACCGTTGGCTGACACAGGGGATCATGTGACCGGACTGGAAAGGCTTGAAAATAGGTAAATATACACATCTTTTTTAAACAGGTTAGTCAGTAAAGGTGTTAGAATGGGGTAGAGGGCATTTTAAGGCTAGTTAGGTTTAAGCTGGAATTAATTCCACTTTAACAGGCTATGAATAAAGGGGGTTTAAATAGCATACCACCATTGACCACCTATTCTGGGAGTTATTATTGCTACTATTGGCACCAATTCTGGGGAATATTGTTGCAGAAACTGGTACTAATGCCGGGGGTTCATATGTAAACTGGCATCAATGCTGGGGATTATTGTTGCAGAAACTGACACAAATGCTGAAAGTTATTGCCAAAACTGGCACCAATGCTAGGGATTTATTTTGCAGAAACTGGCACCAATGCTGTGGGTTATTATTACAGAAACTGGTACAAATGCTGGGGATTATTATTGCGAAAACCGACATCAATGCGGAAACTGACACCAATGCTGGAGATTGTTATTGCAGAAACTGACACCAATGCTGGGGATTATTTAAATAGTTACATACATAGTTACATAGTTGGTGAGGTTGAAAAAAAGCATCAGTCCATCCAGTTCAACCGATGATGTGTGTGTGTGTTTATGTCAATAGTACATCGTATACCCCTGTATGTTGTGGTCGTTAAGGTGCCCATCTAATAGTTTTTTTAAACTATCGACGTTCCCCGCTGATACCACTGTTTGTGGAAGAGAATTCCACATCCTTACCGCTCTGACAGTAAAGAACCCTCTACGCAGTTTATGATTAAGCTGCTTCTCTTCCAACTTTAGTGAATGGCTGCGTGTCTTTTTAAATTCCCTTTCACTAAATCGTTTTTTCCCTATACAATTATTATCGTGAAACTGGAACAAATGCTGGAAGCTATTATTGCTGCTACTGACACCAACGCTAGGGATTCTTATTGTGGATACTGACACCAATGCTGGGGGTTATTATTGTAGAAACTGGCACAAATACTGTGGTATATTATTGCTTAGACTGGCACTGGGGATGTTATTATTGTGTAAACTGGCACCGGTGTTGGGGGTCATTATTGTTTAACCACTTCCCTACCCGCGTATTGTAATATGACGTCCACAGATGGGATCTCCCATCCTGGGTGGACGTCATATGACGGCCTGGGCTTCCCGGCCGCCTAGGGGGCGCGCGCACGCCGCCGGGGGAGCAGTGCCCGCCGCGTTGCTTGGGACCCGGTGCGTGTGCACGGCGGCCGTGATGTCTGCCGGGCACCCGCGATTGCACGTTAACCGGGCTGGACCGTGGATCTGTGTGTGTAAACACACAGATCCATGTCCTGTCAGTTGAGAGGAGAGCGATCTGTGTTCCCAGAACAGCGGAACACTGATCGGTCTCCTCCCCTTGTACGTCCCCTCCCCCTACAGTTAGAATCATTCCCTAGGAAACATATTTAACCCCTCGTGTCCCCCTAGTGGTTAACCCCTTCCCTGCCTGTCACATTTATACAGTAATCAATGCAATTTTATAGCATTGATCGCTGTATAAATGTGAATGGTCCCAAAAATGTGTCAAAAGTGTCCGATGTGTCCGCCATAATGTCGCAGTCATGAAATAAAATCGCGATCGCCGCTATTACTAGTAAAAAAAATAAATAAATATTTTTTTTTAAAAAATGCCATATATCTATCCCGTATTTTGTAGACGCTATAACTTTTGCGCAAACCAATCAATATACGCTTATTACGATTTTTTTTTTATCAAAAATATGTAGAAGAATACGTATCGGCCAAAACTGAGGAAAAAATTAGTTTTTTTTCAAAAAAATTGGGATATTTATTATAGCAAAAAGTAAAAAATATTGTGTTTTTTCAAAATTGTCGCTCTTCTTTTGTTTATAGTGCAAAAAATAAAAACCGCAGAGGTGATCAAATACCACCAAAAGAAAGCTCTATTTGTGGGGAAAAAAGGACATTAATTTTTTTTGGGTACAACGTCGCACGACCGCGCAATTGTCGTTTAAAGTGCGACAGCGCTGAAAACTATAAATTGGCCTGGGAAGGAAGGGGGTGAAAATGCCCTGTATTGAACCGGTTAAACTGGCACTGATGCAGGGGGGAGGTTAATATTGCTGCTACTGACATTAATGCTTGGGTTTACTATTGTGTAAATTGTTTGCATAATTGTTTTGCATAATTTTACATTATTTTATTTTATGTCACTTTTACATTAGATTAGTTGCTAGAAGGTGCCCAGTGTGTCTCTGAGATCTCTCTGCCTCTGCTTAAAGCAGACCTTGCACCAAAAATGTAAGGTTTTTTTTATTGTTGCCCCCTTCCCCATGTCAAAAAGCTTAATTTTTTTTTTAATGTAGGAAAAAGCATTTATGACATCAGGCTGATCTTTATTATGCTGGCCACACATTACAATTGAATTCGTTTTCTTGTTTAGACTGACCAAAAGTAGGAAGAAACTTAATAAAATATGCCTGTTCACTGGCAGGGCAGTACATTTTTGGCCACACTCACCATTTGGTGTGCTGCTATTTTCTCCACCCACTGCTCTGCCCTGCTCCACCCACATTAAAAGTGGCCATGGTGAGTAGGGTGTCCCCGGATTTCAGTTTGAAAATCTGGTCACCTAAATCTAAGGCGTGATCTTATGATATGACAAAATAAGTGCAATAATGACTTTACTTATCCAATACATACCATATTTCAGCTCGCAGATCTGAATGTCTATCCTCTTCAGTTTCTCACAGATTTTGGATACTGGCACATGAGCACTCATAGGACGAGTAACTTCACTTACAATTTTTGTAGCTGCATCACTTGTGGCCCCTAAATAGTAACACTAAAAAAAACAAAGTTTTATATTAATCTTGTGAAATGTCAGTACTGACATAAATACAGTAAAACGAGTCTGTTTTTTTTTTTCACAGGAAAACTAGTCAGTTTAAAGAGTATGCTGTTGTAAGTAAAGGAAGCATGTAAAGAAAGGCAGCAGTTTAAAGTGGTTGTAAACCTCAGACATGAAAAATGAACAAAGCGCATCCCACTTTAGTGTGTACTAACCTGAATCCAAAGCCAAGTCTGGCTCCTCTCTGATTTATCCTCTCTCTGCTATCTGCATGACTCACTCAAATAGATTAATGCCTTGTACACACGATCCGAAAATCGGACGACAGATTGTCCGACTTTTTTCACTTAATAGTCGCAAGTAGGAATTGAATAGGTTACTAAAGTCACGAAAATTCTCGTACGACAGAAAAAAAAAATCGGAAGTGATGTCATGTGTTGTAATGTATGTGTATTGTATTTTCGGAGGACAACTGTACTGACTAAAAGAAAATCGTACGATCTGGTATCGTATGAGGACATTTTTCGTGCTTGTCCGATTAAATAATATCGGATGAACTGTCGTGATCGGCTCTCGAAAGCTCTGTACTAAGGATCCAATTATCGTACGATCGCTTCGAAAACTGTATTTTTCGTCCGATTTTCGAATCGTGTGTACGGGCCACAGGCCATAACCCCAGCCTTCAGGAATATGGCCTGTCCCCCCTCCAGCACACAGCAGATGACTCATCATAGCTCCCAACTGTCCCTGATTTTAAGGGACTGTCCCTGATTTGGAGCAATGTCCCTTTGTCCCTCATTCCTCCTCATTTGTCCCTCATTTTGGTCTGATCTATATAGTTGTATATAAAATGCTCTTTTTCTATTTCAAAAAGTGTTTGTCTTTCATCCAAATTCTAAATTGCTGCATTTGTAAATTTTAAAAGCCAATATAAAGGAATAGTAGTGGTTAAAAAAGCCCTTGTGGATTTAATTAAACTTTTTTTTCTTGGTTAATTCTCCTTTAAGGGGGTGTGGCAGGGGGCGTGTCCTATGTCAACATACATTTGCTAGTAGGTGTCCCTCATTCCCATCTCAAAATGTTGGGAGGTATGCTCATACCCTCAGCTCTATGTTTCTCAGAGCCTATGAAGAGGGGGGCATCACTTTCCTTCAATCAGCTCTCAGATTACACTCAGCTCCATGCTCTAGCTCTGCAGTGTGTGTGACATTAGATCCCCGCCCCCTTCTTTCTGCTGCTGAGAAAAATCTATTTATCTATGTGTTGTAGAAGGCTGGACAGGTCAGATGGCTGGAGATAAACAGGTACAGCTTATGTCTGAGGATTTCTTTCATCTCTGTGTATCACCTGAGGCCAGTCACTTCACTGGGTATATGTAAGGGTATTTTGCCTTAACTCAGTGAGTTAAATGTATATTTAAAGGGAAGCTTCAGTTCTGTCAGCAAAAAAATAAAAAAAATGACTACATATAATTGCTAGATAGCAATAATAGATATGTGACAGGCAATAGACTGGATATGATGTCGCAGCTCAGCCTCTATGCATTTTGCACGTAGCGCGTCTTTAGGAAGCTTTCTTTAAAAGTGCACAGGCTACTTTGTCAGCCATATACATCTGGTGAGTGCACACTTCACATGGAGAAAGCTTTTATTAACCCACTGAGAAGAAATAGTCACCATATACGTTTTCAAACGAGCACAGTGGATTGGGACTACTTTTAGACTTGCATTGGGTTAATCATTTATGAATATAGATGCGATAATTGGTTCGTTAGTGAGAAACTAGCACCTGATTTTTTGCTATATCTTGTACTATTGGTGTTTGTACACTTAAAGTCCCAACTGGTTCTATTAGATTGTATATTTAAAGAGGAACTGCAGTCTGCTCACATCATTTATAATTAAAGCATCTTTGCCATTCTGAAGCTTCCCTCCAACCACTTTGCATATTATTTTATATATATAATCATTCTGTAGATGCCAAATATGCTGCAGAAATCTTCCACCACTAAGTCTGGCTTCAACCATTTTAACTGTGGGCAGCTGAAGCTGCTGCCTGTTCACTTCCTGGATTTACACAGACACACGGAGGCACATCTCCAGCTCTGCAGCTCTCATTGGCCCTCTTATGACTCACCCCCCCCTCCCTTCCTGGCAAACTCTCACGAGAGTGAGAGAGAGAGCTATGCATGATGTCATAAGCCTAGGCTTTTTTCCATACAAGAAACAGGAAGTGGGTTGTATAAGGTATTTACTTGCAGAAAATTTACTATCCAAAGTTAAAACAACAAGGGCAGAAGATTTAATAGATGGAAAGTTGAAAAAATTACTGAAGGTCCGCTTTAAGATATTTGCAACATCCAGGGAAGCGTCTTTACAGTGTTTGATATATATTTGCTGCACAAGCCAGATTACCTGTTTCAATCTCCAGTCAGCTATAGTCTCTAAAATTGACAGATATTTAACTTTTTTCTTACTGAAACCATGACAGCAATGTTCTTTCCCCAGAAATATGCACAGTGATAGGCCAATAGTGAGGCTCAGGAAAGGGGGCAGGACCCGACACAAAGTGGCTGTTGTTTGCATATCAGATTTTTGAGCTTTTTTTGGGTCCTCACCAGGGCTTTTTTTCAGCGGGAACGCGGGGGAACGCAGTTCCGGCACCTCAAGAACTCAATTAACAGCAAGGGGTGCTGAGGTCTATTGATGCTGGCTGCTGGGGGATCTATTTTTTCTGGAGGGAATCTATTTTTGCAGAGGAAGGGGATCTATTGTTGCTGTGGAGGGATCTATTGTTGCTTGTGGGGATCTATTGTTGCTGGGGTGGGTCTTATGTTGCCAGGCGGTTAATCGTTGCTGGGACGGATCTACTGTGGAGGGAGGGTTTTTTGTTGCTGCCTGCTGGAAGTTCTATTGATGTTGGCTGCTGGGGAATCTATTGTTGCTAAAGGGGATCTATTTTTTCAGGGGGATCTATTGTTTCTGGGGAGGTCTTCTGTGGCTCAGTGGGGCTTTTTGTTGCTGGGGGTGGGTCTTGTGCAGGGTTTCAATCGTTGCTGGGAGGGGTGTACTGTTGAGAGAGAGGTCTAAGGCTGCTGGAGGGTCTATTGATAGGAGTCCACTGTTACTGGGGTGGATCTATTTTCACTGGGGTGTCCATTGTTACATCTATTTTACTGCCTTTCTTGTTATCATTACCAATTCCATACAAAATACTTAGCACCACAAAATGTTACTTGGTTCTGTATTCTCTAAAAGGAATGGTGCTCGGAGGTGGATAGGGGGCAGAGTCAAGGGGTGACTCAGAAGGGAGGCGTTCCTGTTCCTTTTCTCTGAGAAAAAAAGCCCTGGTCCTCACCAAGAAAAGGAATCTTGCCTTGAGATAACCGTATTCATCATAAGAGGTTGCCATCTTGTCCAACTACTATCTTTGTCTATGGCATTTAGTGTCAGGCTCAGTGAGTGATGCACCAGATAGCAGAAGCATGTATGATGACTGTAAGCAGCAAAGATCAACAAAGGAACCACACGGCACCACATTTTCACAGTTGGTATGATTTTAAACTGTTATACTGTTTCCTCATACTTCATCCAAAAAGAATGTGAATAGAGATCTTCCCAAATTCATGGCCTACAAAAAAAAAAATACTTACCTTACGTTCACACCTATGCGTTTTTTAGTGTGTTTTTCAAGTTTGCAGAAACGCACTACATGTACCATGGTTTCCTATGGTACACATCTATGCGTTTTGCAGCCAGCGCATTTTTGGAAAGGGTCGGGGACTTTTTTCCCACAATTTGCGACTAATAGACTTCAATGGAGCTGCACAGAAATGCAAGTAATGCATTTTTGATGCAATTTTTTATGTGTTTTGCTGTTCTTATTTTACCACTGTATATAGCTGGTTGCTAAGCACGGGGACGGGAAGCCGGCCGCTGTGTCCTCAGCAACTGATGAGTCATCAGCTGTCAGAGGAGTTCCCCGCTGAAAGCTAAAATGTAAAAAAAAAAAAAATTTGCCGGTAAAAAAATTTGCAAAAAAAACAGCGTGGGGTTTCCCCCCGGTCCATACCAGGCCCTTTAGGTCTAGTATGAATTTGGAGGGGACCCCCATGCCAAAATTGGCGTGGGGGCCCCCCAAAATCCATACCAGACCCTTATCCGAGCATGCGCTTGGCACAAGGGACGGGCTTTCCGGGTGATGTCATTAGATGGCCAAGCCCCATTGCTATATAAGAGTCGGCAGAGAGCGGGCGTCAACAAAATAGATGAAGACATCAATAGAACAAGAGCGGGAAGAGACAGCTTGATGAGAAGATGGTGGGAAGAGACGGCGGGAAGGAGAAGACAGCGGAAAGAGACAGCCAGAGAAGACAGATCTATTAATAAAGGAATTGTCAAAAACCGGCTCTTGTGTTTTTATTACATGTCACTCCTTTTTAGGTGAATGAGTAGGTGTACGATGTACCCAATACCCATTCACATAGGGGGGGGCCGGGATCTGGGGGCCCCCTTCTTAAAGGGGGGCTTCCAGACTCTGATAAGCCCCCCCACTGCAAACCTCAACAACCACTGGCTAGGGTTGTCGGGAAGAGGCCCTTGTCCTCATCAACATGGGGGCGAGGTGCTTTAGGGGGGAGGTGCAGAGCCCCCCCTGCCCCAAAACACCCACCCCCCCATGTTGAGGGCATGCGGCCTGGTATGGTTCAGGAGGGGGGCCGCTCGCTCGTCCCCTCCCTTTCCTGACCTGCCGGGCTGCATGCTCGAATAAGGGTCTGGTATGGATTTTGGGGGGGACCCCACGCCATCTTTTTATAAATTTTGCCGTGGGGGTCCCCTCCGAATCCATACTAGATGTGAGGGGCCTGGTATGGACCTTGGGGGGAACCCCACGACGTTTTTTTCACAATTTTTTTTCACGGCAAATTTGTATTTATTTATTATATTAAGCTTTCAGCGGGGAGCCCCGCTGACAGCTGATGACTCATCGGTTGCTAAGGACGTGGCGGTCGACTTCCTGCCCCCCTCCTTAGCAACCAGCTATATACAGTGTGTTTTACAGTGTGTTTAACCAGTTGCCGCCCGCCCACCGTCATATGACGGTGGGGTGGTGCAGCTCTTGTTCTGGGCCGCCGCCATATGATGGCGGCACAGAACGGTGCGACACCTATCTGTGTAAAGAGCCGCGTCCGCGGCTCTTTAACCATGTGATCGGCTGTGACCAATCACAGCTGGTCACATGTAAACAAGGAGATGCCGGTAATCAGCTCTCCTCGCCTCACACTGACAGAGTGCAAGAAGAGGAGAGCCGATCAGCAGCATCTCCTCACAGGGGGACAGCTAGGGAAGTAATCAGGGCACTGATCATCAGTGCCCTGATTACAAGATATAAATAAAGTTCCACAAATAAATAAAATGCCATGCCCACCAATGCCAGCATACAGTGCCCACCAATGCCAGTGATCAGAGCCCACCAGTGGCAACAATCAGTGCCCACACTGCTCACAAGTGCCACAAATCAGTGCCCATTAGCCATGCCAGTCAGTGCTGGCAATTTGTGCCGCCTATCAGTGCTGCCCATCATTGCCCATCACTGCTGTCCATCACTGCCCATCAGTGTCGCCCATCAGTACCACCCATCAATGCCCATCAGTGCCCATCTGTACGGCCTATCCATGCCGCCTATCCGTGCACACCAGTGCCACCTCTCAGTTCAAAAGGGAAAAGCCGCTCTGATAAGCCTCCTAATTTCTTGAAGAGCTCCCGCCCTACCACACAGTGCTGGGTGCTGGCTAATCTGTGGAAGGAGAAAAATCCTGGACCGCTGCACTCCATGCAAAAACATTAACTTTATTGAAAAATTGCGATAAAATCCAAAATAGCAAACAAAACAAAAAGTGGACACAGCGTTTGTAAAATAACTAACGCGTTTCACATTCAAAGATGCTTACTCATAGCATAGAGTTTGCCACCTCTCAGTGCCCCCCACTGCCGCCTATCAGTGCCCACCAGTGCCGCCTATTAGTGCCCATCAGTGCCACCTAACAGTGCCCATCAGTGCTGCCTATCAGTGCTCATCAATGCCACATATCAGTGCCACCTATCAGTGCCCATAAGTGTGGCATATTAGTGCCTCCCCATCAGTGCCACCTCATCAGTGCCCATAAGTGCCGCCTCATCAGTGCCCATAAATGCCACCTCATCAATGCCCACCAGTTCAGCCTATCAGTGCCCATCAGTGCCACCTCATCAGCGCATATCAGTGAAGGCGAAAAATTACTTAGTTACAAAATTTACTGACAGAAAAAAGTAAAAAAAACTATTTTTTTTCAAAATGTTGGTCTTTTTTTTCTGTAAAAAATAAAAAACTCAGCAGTGATTACATACCAGCAAAAGAAATTTGTGTGAAGAAAAAAATGTATTTGAGTACAGTGTAGTATGACCACGCAATTGTCATTCAAAGTGCGACAGCGCTGAAAGCTGAAAAATGGCTTGGGCAGGAAGGGGGTGTTCGTGCCTGGTAGGCAAGTGGTTAAAGAGAGAGAAAAAAAAACGCAAAACGCAAAATGCTTGAACATTGCACGCAAAAACGCATAATAAACACTGGTTTAAAAACGCAAAATGCACTGAAAAACGTGCCTGGAAAACGCATCAAGCACAGACGCATAGATGTGAACCTGGACCGAACGTTTTAAAATAATGGTTGATAGCACATTTACTGTTGGTTGTTGAGGCTCGAGTCTACTAATCTTGGCGTACTTTTTTCTCCATATCAAGTGTCTTATCATTCGATTAATTTTGTGAATGTCCTTTGAGTTTAGATATATAGGTGTTCTATTAAGCAAAGCAAATGAAGGAAGGCGATCATTTTGATCAAAGAAACTCCATGATAGCAAAGAGTAAAGTTGGATCATGTTGTGAATTCTTTTTGAATGTGCTTGAGTGCAGGGGATATGTTTTTGGCATAAAGACAGTTTGTGTTCTTAGAGACTTTAAAGCAAAGAAATTTTATAACTTTCTAATTTTTAGCCCAACGGGTATAATCATCTCTATGGTGGCTTGTGAGTAGAGTGTAAATAGAATGCAGCAGATTTATAAAAAATGATATTTGGTTCCAAATTGAGTTATTAAGTGGATAATGTGAGGAAGGGCTTGTTTTGGGTTGGAGATAATTAGCAGTATGTCATCTACAGAAGCAGTTAGTTTGAGATTATTTCTCCCACTTGCAGGCAATGAAAACTTCAGCCCTGGCCGCATTCCTGACCCAGAACAATCATGGACTCACCTCCTTCAAACAACTACAGTAATGAACTCAAAAAAACCCACAAATGTTATCTTTTTCCAGAACTAACACAAAAGTTTCCAGCTATTTCCCCAGACATCTACACATTCCTTCAAGCTAAATCATACATCACACAATTCATTTCAAAACTTTCACATGACACTATTAACACCCAATGTCTCACAGAAAGCAGTCTCACATTATTACCTCTTCCTCACAGAAGATCATTCCAAATGCACTAACATCTTGTCAAAATGGCTAACATACTTTCCCCAAATGAACATAACCATACTTTTGAACACATAGGGGTCGATTTACTGAAGGCAAATACACTTTGTAAGGGAATTTGTACTCTGCAAGGCAATCTTCCCTTAGCTTAGTGAATGTGGTTACAAATCACTTTGCAATGAATACCCAATCATGCACAAGGAAATTAAAAAACAGTATTTTGTTTACATATGACTGGATGATAGAAGTCAGCAGAGCTTTACCTCATTAAAGTGGTTCTTAAGCCAAGATATTTTTTACCTTAAAGCGAAGGAAAAATTAAAAGTCAGCAGCTACAAATACTGCAGCTGCTGACTTTTAATATATGGACACTTAGCTGTCCATCTTCGGACCGGCTGTCGGGTGTAGCCGCTGCCATTCCTGGTAAGGGAACCCGGCAGTGAAGCCTTTCGCCTTCACAGCCGGTTCCCTATTGGGCATGCTTTCTTATTGGCTTGGTGGCGGAGGAAGGAGGAGGGGGGCCGAACTTCCAATCTGCGCCGTCTTCGGAAGTGGGGAAGGGGACCTGTCAAAAACAGGTCCCCTTTCCCCCCTGAAAGGTGCCAAATGTGGCAACGGAGGGGAGGAGGAGACGAATACGTTGAAGTTCCACTTCTGGGTAGAACTCCACTTTAATGCAATGCATTAAGGTAAAAAAAAGTCCCGGTAGCAGTATGCCCCCTCACCCCCTTAATACTTACCCTCACTTGATCCAGCGCTGTGCCCGTCTGTAGCAGCTCTCTTCCCTCTCCTTGCATTCAGAGAATAGAGAGGCAGCAGCTAGAACCATTGGCTCCTCCTCAGCCCTAACTTCTCATGTGTTTCAATTGGGAAAATCAGTCTTTGTCAAGGAAAGGCTGGATACAAGCAGAACATCCCATTAAAAGCACTCTCCCACTTAAAGTGTTAAAAAAACCCACAACAGTAATATCAGTCAGTATATGCAGTAAAGCATGCTTGTTATACTCACTGTGGAAGCTAAGGGTTTAATTCAGTGCATTGTGTAAAAAGGCTGTTTGATCCTGTTTTCTCTGATCCTCCCCTTCTTTTACTGTCCCCGATCCATCTTCTGATAGAACAGAGCCTTGGGGGCACTCTGCACATGCTCAGTTTGGTGTGTATTGATAGAGAGGTTTTTTTTTGTTTCCTTGGGAGAGTGCATGTGATCAGCACAGGGCCAATCAGCACTGTCCAGACAGAGGGTCAGGGGTCCTGCAGCCTCATAGGACAATCAGGGGAAAATGAAAACTCTTCCTACAAGCTTTAACCAGACACTGACTGCTCTAACTGCTGATGAGAAAATTTATTTAGTAGTTTATATTTACTAGAATTATTGCATTTCCATGTTCTGAGTTCTGTGGGAGACCAGCTATAATAAATGCAGGGTCCTGGATTTAGTCACACTTAAATTAACACCTTATCATCTTGACTAATTTTGCTAAAAACATCACTATCCAATAAATTACTTCAGATATCAATAGATAATATTTATGACCATAATGAAAGAAATAGAGAAATGAATAAAAACAACTTTATTAATTTGATCTAAAATGATGCACCATAAATTAAAGTAAATAAATAACTCAAATACATACAGCTTGATACCCATATTTAACCCTGCAGAAAGAATCGTATTTCCTCCAAGTCAATCGCGTTTTACAGCTTCTATTCCCCAAAAACTTGTACCTTTAAAATACTTGTTGTAAAACTCATTGTAGTTTTTCAGCAGAAAATGCTTATTCCCTTGCAGGATCCCACAGAAATGTTTTCTCATGTAAAGTTTTGATTCTTGTTTCGTTCTGCCTATAAACAGTTTCTGTCATGGACATTTTAATCACATAAACATATTTGCCAACTGTCCTAAATTTGGCAGAACAGTCATGCTACTTAGTAAGCTGCCCCAGCTATGTTTCCCTACACAAGAACAAACGGGGTGCTGGCTTCAAATTTTCTAAGAGTCACTGAAATTGTCACCAGGCACACTAGCTTCCATTTGGCAACACTCCACAAAACAGGAAAAATGTATGGGACCAAGAGTTGATAATCCACAGACATACAATCCAATGAAAGCGCCAAACATCCAAGAGTACAATTTAATGATAAAATTGATAAATTGCAGAATAGAACTAATGCGTTTCAGGTGCCAAACACACTTTCCCTTCATCAGGACTACAAAACAAGTACAAATACGAAGGTCATAAATGAAAAGATAAAAAGTCATAAATATAAAAGACAATAATGTGAGTATTATCGTCTTTTACATTACAAACTCATTACAAATCCATACTGGTATGGACCAATGTAACTATATAAAAAATACCATATATTAGCCCTCAAAATTTCCACTCGCTTGCTCGCATTTGGTGAGTGGAAATAAGCTGTGTGGAGCCACACTGAAGGGGGGGCAAGCGCCACCGGGGAATGGGAGCTGATTCTCTTCCCAGCGATCGGCCAGGAAACTGTGGGGAAGGGAGAGGAGAGCTGGCCGGATCACACAGAGAGGAGAACTCCTTCTGTTGACACAGCTTGGATCTGAAACGCTGGCTGCTGCCAAAGTCCTGCCTCCTGGACCAGCTCCTAGGATAGACAGCACACTGGTCAAAGGAAATTGAAGTAGTTTGATGTCTATCATAGGAGCCGGTCCAGGAGGCCGGACTTTGTTTGACAGCGGCCGGCGTTTCAGATCCAAGCTGTGTCACTGCGGGAGATCCTCTCTCTGTGATCCGGCCGGCTCTCCTCCCGATTCCTCCCTGTGATCCCCGTGCAGTGATAGGCTGCATTAAAGGGTACTGATAGGCTGCACTTATGGGCACTGATGGGCACTGATAGGCACCGATATCCTTGGTGACGCCCTATGGGAGGGGCGAAACGAGACCTAAGATGTCACTTCCGCCCTCCGTGGAATGCATACCGAGACGCGGCGAACCCGGAAGAGCCTCGCCATTTTCCTATGCCCATTTTATGCTAAAATCTTGTAAGTGGATTCTTTTTATTGCGCAATTAAAATCTTTTACAGTACTTCACTATCAATACTCTTTTCTTCCATTTGAGCATGGGGGATATTTCGGTTGCTTAAGAGCAGCGTTGTGGAGACCTGAACAGGACGCCTTTGAGACCTGGTATTCCCAACACCAGATATATGCATATTTGCCCCCAGACTGAAAAGCTGTGGGTCCATTTCCTTTAGTGAGTGGGGATACAAGATAGAAGTGTGGCACACTGCACAGTATGTTTTCTTGAAGCACCTCGGCACTTTTTTTGAAGGATTTTGGAGCACGGAGCACTTTATATGGGAATTTTTTTGTAAGACTTTGGACTTTTTTCTTATGTGTTTTTACTGCTAATCACTATATTTACATTTTTTGACTGTAAGCGCTGTATTATTTATATTGCTTCATGAGTGGTTTAGCACTTTGTGTACAGCAGCTGTAGGGTTTGAATATATTTGGTTCACTTATTATTTTTCCAATTAGCGCGTATCTTCATACAATTGATAGGCACTGATAGGCTGCATTGATTGGAACTGTTGAGGCTGCACTCATGGGTACTGATGAGGCTGCATTGATGGGCACTGATAGCCTACACTGATGGGCACTGATAGGCTGCACTGATGGGCAATGATGAGGCTGCATTGATGGGCACTGATAGGCTGCATTGATTGGCACTGATGAGGCGGCACTGATGGGCACTGATGGGGCGGCACTGATGGACACTGATAAACTGCATTGATGAGGCTGCACTGGCATGCTGCACTGATGGGCACTGATATGCTGCACTGATGGGCACTGATAGGCTGCACTGATGGGCACTGATAGGCTGCACTGATGGGCACTTGTAAGGCTGCACTGATGGGCACTGATGCGGCTGCGCTGATAGGCACTGATGAGGCGGCACTGATGGGACGGCACTGATGAGGCAGCACTGGCATGCTACACTGATGGGCACTGATATGCTGCATTGATGGGCACTGATAGGCTGCACTGATGGGCACTGATAAAGTTGTTGTTGTTAATATTTATTTTTGTAACTTATATCTGCGTGAAACTTTTAACAGTGTCATTGTATGAGATATTTTTAGAGGGTGTGTTTAGGGGCAGAATTAGGGGCGGGAAAGGGTAGGGGTTGGGTAGGGCGACTGGTGGTGAGTAACACTTAAGGCCTGGCTAGTAGCTCAGAAATTTTGAGCCCTGCCATATATCGCCTAGAGTCCCACCCGCTGACTGGATAAAAAATAGTGGACAATATTCATATACAATCTTTAATGACTTAAGGATTTTGAATGTAAAAGATATGACCTAAGAACTTCAGCAAAGTTTTTAGGACATAATAACTCTTATGTCCAGCTCATCTCCCCTTGCTACTATTACCGACAATTAATGGCTGCTATTGAAATGACAGCCGGGAATTGTTTGTACACAGCAGAAGCGGCCATCAGAATGTTAATTTTTCTCCATCTTTTTGTCTAAAGATTAAAAAGAAAATAGCATAATTTTTGCAGGAAAATATTGCCAAATCAAACCAGATTGTTCCCACAAAACATCGTATGAATTATTTTAGTATTGTAAGCAATGGCAAAGCTATTGCTATATAAACAGAACCATAGTGGAAAGGTAGAAAATGCTCTGGTCCGTAAGGGTTTTACAGGTTTGCTACCTGAATAAAAAGAATAAAACAAACAATATTTTTCTATTTCTTTTTTAGTTCTAATCATAATATTTAAATCATAAGAGTTTTTCTCACCTGCAGTTAGAGTGTGCGTAAAGGCATTTTTTTTCTTAGTATTCGTTTCTTATTAGTATTTTTTATTAGTTTTTCTTTGAATAGAATGGGAAAGTTTTAGACCTTCTGTCAAGTTTTATTGCTGTCTGTATCCCTGCTGGGCAGATTCACCCTTTTTTTGTCCTGTGACCAATGTCACCAAGACAGAAAGTATAGAGAAATCCAACACTGTAGAGCTGTCATAAGAACAGGGGATAAAGGGGCATTTTCCAAGTAGGACAAATGTCTAAGATGGGAATTCCCCTCACTTTGATCTTGTCTTGGACAGGCAGTGAAGGGAAATCTGCCCAGCAGGACACAGAGAGCAAAAAGAATCCAATAGGGGTTTTAACACTTCTCTATTCTACCAAAAGAAAAACATTTGCTACCCATACATTTTCAGTCTTGTCCCTCCCCCAGACTATGACTGAACGGTGAAAGCCGAGAGGAGAAGCTGCACATTGACAAGGTAGTCTCGGAGCAAAAAAAAAAAATAGTTAATAGGGGAAACAAGTGTAAAAAGGGTTTTTTGCTTGGACCAAATGTTGTAATCACTTACCTTATTGGTGGTACATGGTGGTCCAAGAAGTGTGGTGTCCAGGAGGGGGTGGAGAGCTGCAGGTCCAGTTGGTGGGAGACGGATGAAGGAACTTCCCACCCTCCCTGTTTTCACGCTGGCTTTGATGTTGGTCATCACAGCAGCTCAGCGGTTGTGATCTTAAGAGGCTTAAAAATTCAGGGTAAGTCTAATGGTAGGGGACCCATCCATGGTATAAGTGTATCATATATAGTGAAATTAAATCTGCAATTAAGAAG
Organism: Aquarana catesbeiana; assembly: GCF_042186555.1. Classification (NCBI taxonomy): domain Eukaryota; kingdom Metazoa; phylum Chordata; class Amphibia; order Anura; family Ranidae; genus Aquarana; species Aquarana catesbeiana. The sequence continues at coordinate 171,066,168 of NC_133326.1, forward strand.
CTTCTTGGAACGATACCTGAAGCTATAGTATATATTTAGGATAAACCACAATGCAGCAAGATAACAAATTACAAATTATAACACATCTCCGTGAAGGAAAAATATATAAAAAAAGAGTGAAAAGTTCAATACAATCAAAATCCAGATCGCATAAGAAACGCCACATTCAGTTCATGAAAAGCGGAATTGCAAGAAAAGATATGCGAGAAAGATAAGCCGTTCCTTGGGTGTATCACATCAAGGTGGAAAGGTGAAAGATGTAGGGACATGTTTCGTCATACGTGACGTCTTCTCCGGGGCACGTATGACGAAACATGTACTTTGTTTTATGCCGGCTTTTTAACATTTTTATTCTGGAATTTTGTATACAAGGCAATAAACTCCTTATGATTATTACTACACTATCTGAGTTTTTTTCCCCTTTTTTCTCCTTATCCATGGATCCTTTGTGTAACGAGTCTCCCTCCTGACGCTGAAGCAGAGATAATATCTTTGAGTGGGCGGTGCTTGTGAGCAGGACCAGGACATCGATATCCATCTGTCCCTGCAGAGGGTTATATCTGCAAGCTCGTATGACCTCGCTATATAGGGGGTCCAACAAGTTCGGTAAGGGTACACCCATTACTACTCTTCCGGAACTATCGGTGGCTTGGAAGTGTCACTACATCTTTCACCTTTCCACCTTGATGTGATACACCCAAGGAACGACTTATCTTTCTCACATATCTTTTCTTGCAATTCCGCTTTTCATGAACTGAATGTGGCGTTTCTTATGCGATCTGGATTTTGATTGTATCGAACTTTTCACTCTTTTTTTATATATTTTTCCTTCACGGAGATGTGTTATAATTTGTAATTTGTTATCTTGCTGCATTGTGGTTTATCCTAAATATATACTATAGTTTCAGGTATCGTTCCAAGAAGCTTCTTAATTGCAGATTTAATTTCACAATATATAATACACTTATGCTAGCGCACAATTTTTTGTTTATATATGGTTTTTTCACTTCACTGATATTTGAAGTATTTTGTTGCAGCTGCACTTTGCATTTTTAACATTTCATTTTATTTGCTGTTTTTGCTCATTAGCGCAGGTTTTCCTTATATAATTGTTTTGACCCATCCATGGTGTCGAGTCCTTGGGAGCATTCCCATTAACAGTGGCTTAACTGAGGATTTGGGACATGGAGGTCTCTGAAGATAGTTTGAATCTCTGGGATAGTTGGGATCTCTGAGCCGGAGTGATTCGGCTGGGGGCCTATGTACAATAAAATAGTCACGCAGATACAATATTTGAAAATGTGTTTAGTACCTTCAAAGATCAGCAGCCTGTTTGTTTTATGAGGTACGTTTTGATGTTTTTCGGTTATATATTTAATAAAAGGCTGCGATGCGCATTTTTCTCCACGTTTTGGTGTGGTCTGTTATTGGTGGGATTGTTGAGAAGGTTGGGTTCGGGTTGGCCTTGCAGGTAATGGTTATGAGTTGGGGATGTCTAATATACCTTAGTCAAGCTTTTCTCATTAACTGTTTGGAGTTCAGCTTTTAAACAAATGTTCCAGTTCCATTTATTTCTACATTTCTGTATTTCAATTATTTCTAGCCTACCCATATTAATCTGAATGATTGAAGTTTGTAGACTTACTTTGAGAAGATCCCCACACATTTACTTTCTTGAATTTTGAATTCTGTCCCATGCATTCACTATGCCCTGTGAGTAGGCATTGCTTTGTCACACATTTTACAGAGCCTGCCTTTTGAACTACAGAGGAGTTGAGAGCATGGGTTTTAGGAGACAGCCAGTACATAATTTTGGATTGTTGAAAACTACTGTTTGTGGTGCTATTGCAATGCTGATGTCATAAAGTTAAAGTGTGTGTTGTGACCATAAAACTCTCTTAAACTTTACTTTGCTGCATTTTTTTCCAGTTCAGTAACCCTAAATAAAAGTTAGAGGCAGCCTGGCAACTAGCATTTTAGATGAAGGCCATCAATGGCCGTCTATGTATTTCTTTCAGCACAAATTTCCTTAAGAATATGGGGAGTTAGTGAAAGCCATGTGGTTTGAGCCCATCCACACAACTGCACTATTAGCATATAAAGGGTCAATGAAGCCATTTTTAATCTGTTAGTAGACCTTTTTTTCTGGTCAAGTACCAATCTTATATGTTTATTTCTTTTTCAGATGTCTAACGGTTAAAGTTACTTGGAGAAAATAAATCACCAACAAAAGTGCAGTTTTTCCCGGTCAATGCAGTGTTTTATTTTCCCAGGTAATAAAAGATTAAACCTAATTGACCACTTTAGGCAAGGAACTAAAGTGACCAATTGTTACCAGTTTTCTTTTCTATTTTCATATAAAGGGTTGTTTTTCTTAAATTGGTTTTGTAATAAAACTTGTGGTAAGTTTTAATGCAATTTGTTTTCAGCAGTTTACAGCTATATTCAGGAAACACATTGTGAGTTATTATCGTAGTGTTTGTCAGGACTGGTGAATCTTGTTCAAAGCTCGGGACAAATATATGGGGGCAAATCTAGTTCAATTCTGACCATTTTTACAACTAATAGGCAAAAAAGGCTAGGGAAGCTGGGCACTGCAATGGGGAATATGTGAAACAAATTGAAAGAACAAAATGTCCATAATAATCCATGAATGCACTTAAATAAAACATCATTTAGCAGCCCCTTTACGACGTCCCTTGTGACAAAATGCACCGGGTGGAACCTAGCACTGACGTCATCATGCCCGCTCGGCCGAGTGGTGCAGTTATACATGCTTGTCTCCATTACTGTGCTTGTGAGTAGCTTTCATTTATGATAAAACAATATTCCTTTAAGTTACTATGCTATGGAATTCCTTTCTTTTTTCCTTTCTACTGGATATTATCTGACCAAACCTGGCTGAGGCTTTTATTGCATAAGTGTATTTGAAGATATCTCCGAGTACCCGGAAAATATTTTAAGTGAAATTAGACCTCTTAATTTAGGGTTCTATTTATCTGGTAAACTATTGAAGTGTTTGGTGCTGGTGAAACACTGAAGCTTGTTATTTAGGTGCACTCTCGGATTATTATGGACATTTTGTGTTTTCACTTAATGATCTGTTTCACATAATTTGATTTCCACTTGTGAATGTTTATTTGTCACTTATTTTAATTGTTCACAAAGTGATTACATATGCACTATTGATGCACTATTGTTTCACTTATAATGAGGTATTTATTTATTAAAGGACAGTGCAACTTTTTTGCCTTTATACTTTGTATTCAAATATTGTGTGAGTGCAGCTGTCTAATGTTCTACTGTACATCTAATAATTGCACTATGCCCAGTTTTCTATCTTTTATTGGGCAACAATTAAAGAGTGAAAATACACAAATATTTTTAAATTCAAGGGATGTCTTAAAGCTGAAAGTTAATGGATATTTTGCCTCCCTTGGTCCTTCCCACCCCCTTTCATTAAAACACATGACATTTTTAAATAAAAACCTTTCCATTTTTAAAACATGTGTTATTTTGAACCCAGTGATGTCATCACTTGGTCTCTGCATTTCACTATGCAATGCAGGCAAATCATGGCTGGTGGAAGGGACTGTATTCAGCTTCCTGAACACAGCAGACTGACTAGATAACATAAGAGAGAGAGAGAGAGAGAGAGAGAGAGAGAGGGAGAGAGAGACATCAGAGAATACAGAGAGAGAGCGACATCAGAGAATACAAAGAGAGACATCAGAGAATACAGAAAGAGAAATAGAGACATCAGAGAGAGATAGAGAGAGAGACATCGGAGAGTACAGAGAGACTCTGATTAGGTTGGACTGGAGGGGAATAGTGTGATAGTGTGCCCCTAAGGTTTGGTGCTATGCCACGCCTACAGATCAGCAGATTTCTAAGGGCTACAACTGAATAAGGTACACACAATGTGAATTAGGTTATAACAACATTAGCTACTAAACTGTGCAAAAGAATGGTGTTCTGTGGTTTTGGGCATACAACCACTTTAAAAGACCACAGCTGATATTGCAGTATAAAACTAACCAGCAGCAGAACATTTTTAATGAGGGAGAACTGAATGAAATTTACTAGAGAAAAAGAGTATAGACAGGTGTATTGCCCCTGCCCTGGCCTGGCTAGATTTAGTGTACTATGGATGAGTGGATATCTATTTATATTGGAATTATGAATATTTTTCCACCCCAGCCAATCCCTGGGAATCTAGCTCAGAAGCTATGGCTGGGGAGAGGGTAAATATCTGTGAGGATCTGGTCAGAGTCTAAATCTCCAGTGAGGCTTCCCCTATTAGTTGGAGGCCTGTGTGTGAGAAGTTGCTATTTTTGTTAGGCCCCAGCCTGTGTTATGGGCTTGGGGCTTGAAGAAGTGACACCTGATGAAGCAGGGCTAGAGAAGAAATTCCTCACTGAAGAGTGTTACAGGGTAGCTGGGCAGAAACTGCCACTTGGACATTGTGAGAAGGACCCATCGCCTCCAGATCTGGGTATTGTGGAACTTTCTGACTGGTTAGCTACCATATGGAGCTACAGTGAGACGGTGACTACTCTCACAGTTGTCACAATTTATTTGGCTCTCCCTTCATTATCAGTGTTGCTTTGTGGCTACTAAAGGGCATGTTGCTGCCATATTTTCATGAAGCTGTCCACAGAATGTTTTTCTTTTTGTGCCTTGGATGTCCCTCACCCTAAACCTTCCTCCCTGCATTTTGTCTTTGTTCTGAAATAAACAGTAAAAAGACCCTTGGACCAGAGCCTGAGTTCATCAGTAAGCTGCTGTGACAGGTAACAAGGTGGGCAGCCTTTGGACAGGTAAGGGGGCACCAGTTAATTTCCAGTTCTCCTTTGTGGGTTATTATTACAAAAGGTGTTTTACCACATGAATTAAGAGACCACAGATGACACAGAAGTGTTAAATTGGCTAGCAGCGGGACAATTTTTAATAGCAAGGCTGAGGCCTAAATTTACTGGAGACAAAGAGCAGAAGCGGGGGCTTTACTACAAGAATTAAAATACTGCAGAGGATAAAGGAGTGTAAAACTGGCCTGCAGCAAGACAGTTTTAATCAGGGATGACAGGCCAAAATTGACTAAAGACAATGAGTACTGGCAGGGGTTTTACTACAAGAATTAATAGACTGCAGATAATATAGCAGTGTAAGACTGGCCAGCAGCAGGACAATTATAATTAGCAAACCTAGGCCCAAATTCACTAGAGACAAAAAGCACAGGGTTATCAGTTTTTGAAATGGGAAGATTCAGAGCAAAAAAAAAAATGCTATGGACCAGACATCAGCTAAAAGTGACCTCTGACCTCAAATCAACCACAAAAAAATAAAGACAAAAAATCCTAATGCATTAAAAAAAGAAAAGAAGGCAGCAGAGGGGTGGCTTTCCCAAACAGCAACAACGTCAATCTGTCTTGTTAAAGGGGTTGTAAAGGTTCAGGGTTTTTAAAAAAACAAACATGTTGTACTTACCTCCGATGTGCAGTTGGTTTTGCACAGAGTGGCTCCGATCCTCCACTTCTGGGGTCCTTCAGCGGTGCTCCTGGCCGCTCCTCTTCTCGAATGCCCCATCAGAGAAGCGCTCTCCTTCATGGACACCTATTTGGGCGCGTTCATATGTCCTGCTTCTGCGTCTATTGACACAGAAAGCAGGACTCGGCCCCGCCCCCCACGTCATTGGATTTGATTGACATCAGCGGGAGCCAATGGCTGCGCTCCTATCAATCTATACAATCAGGACACGAGATACCGGCCTGGAGCTGGTGTGCTCGTTCCCATCATGGGAAACACAGGGATCAGGTAAGTATAACGGAGGCTCGGGGGGGCTGCTGAGTGACAGAAGGTTTTTCATAGAATGCATTAAGGTGAAAAAACACGAGGGTTTACAACCCCTTTAAGTTTGACAGCTTTCCCTATGCTCCTTGCAACAGCTCCCAATTGAATGGAACTAGGGCCTTTCTTGCCCCCTTTAAGCCTTCTTGTCATAGTTCAAAGGCCATGTAGCAGTGCATAATGTTTTTTCAAAAAGAAACTGATAATAGGAAGAGCATTTGGTTTTTAAATGAGAGATCTAGGTTTGGCAACTAAATTATTTACTTTTTTGAAATATTATATTATATTGGGAAAAATATTATCCCTATTTTAACAATGAATAATGCAGTCACATATAAGCACATATATGCAGAATATAATATATATATATATATATATATATATATATATATATATATGCAGAATTGTATAATTGTAAGTTGATTTATATTACATAGTTTATAGGGCCAGTTCACACCATAGAAATGCAGTCTGGATGCGTTCCAGATGCTTTTCTGCGCATTTTGGATGTGCATTTTCCCCCTCTTTTTTCTTAATCTTAAATAAGAACATGTGTTCCAGTGCGTTTTCAGTGCGTTCGAGTGCGTTTTTGATGCTTTTTACAGCGTTCCAGTACAGTCCATTGCAGGAAAAATGCAGCATGTGCTACTTTTGTGGTGTGAACTGGCCCTTAGTTTAATAAATTATGAGGTGTAGATACTGGCACTCAGAAAGGAAAATGATTTTGTTAGTAAGCTACCTGCTTTCTTTTTTTTTGCAAAATGGAACAAAAGTTTGCATATTCCACTACACATCAAAGTGCTTTGGACATGTTTTGTCACTTTGCCAAGTACACTTCGAAGCAAAGCTTTGCTGAAAGATTTGGCCACAGAAAAAAACATGTTGATTCTTACCAGGCGGTTCTCTTTTCCTGTAGCATCTCTACATGTGTTGAATAATTCTTTCTCTATGGCAGTCGGAGTAAATTCACATTTTTTTTCCAATAAAGACTGGTAAAATCTCTGCAGATACTCCTTACAAACTAAAGAAGGGAAAAAAGAAATGTGCTTAATTCAAAATCACATCATTTGTAGGACAGTCTCATAGGACTTCTCTAAGGCCTCACGCACACTGGACATTTTTGCAGCTGCTCCTAGGGGAGTGAGACATTTTGTTCCCCTACCTCTAAACTCCCCTGCATGTTAGCTTATGTGTCCATGCATACATAGGGGTTGATTTACTAAAGGTAAATAGACTGTTCACTCTGCAAGTGCAATTGCTCCAGAGCTTAGTAAATGAGGTAAGGCTTCACTTTGCAAAGAATACCCAATCACATGCTTGCACATGATTGGATGATGGAAGTCAGTACAGCTTCTGCTCATTTACTAAGCTCCTGAACAAACTGCACTTTGCAAAGTGCACAGTCTGGGGGTTATTTACTAAAACCAAAGAGTGCAAAATCTGGTGCAACGATACATAGCAACCAATCAGCTTCCAGGTTTTATTGTCAAAGCTTAATGGAACAAGCTGAAGTTAGAAGCTGATTGGCTACCATGCAAAGCTGCACCAGATTCTGAGTGCACCAGTTTTAGTAAATCTACCCATCTATTTGCCTTTAGTAAATCAACCCCTATATGTACATGGACATATAGGCTAACATGCAGGGGAGTTTAGAGGTAGGGGAAAAAATGTCTTGACACCTGTAAACTCACCAAAAGGCTTGTAACAGCTTGTAAAAGCTTTAGACAATTATACAAGCGTCAGGCTTTTTTTCTGCCAAAACCTGCTTGCAGAAGGAAAGGCTTCTATGAGTGTTTGCAAAACATCTTTTGTCATTTTGAGTTATTTCATCATTTTTACCATCTATTTCATACCAGAATGTTTCACAAATGCACAGCACAGCTGACAAAATATTTTAAAAAATAAAAAGTTGGGGAACAATGTTCTTTAGGGCATTTCCCCATTGGCCTGAGTATAGCCTATCTGGGTCTAATATTCTCCATTCCACTGACTTTACTACTGTGCAACCCTGCTCAGAGCTGCACAGTTCATCCCCCCCCCCCCCCCAAGTGCCCATCTTTTTTTTTACATTAAAATATTGCCACTATATACCTTTTTGGATGATCTGTATACCACGGTTACATGATAAACTGCACAGTTTCTCCAGTGCTGAGAGTTCAGGTAGGAGGAGATTTCCACTACAGCCTGTATACACACCCACGCGCGCGTGATGTCAATATCATGTGACCTGGCTAGCTCTGAGAACAAGTAAATGTTCTCTCCAGCATAAAAGACACAACTGAGCATGTGCAGGTTGGCTACCCTGCCTGGGTTAGCTGGCCTTCCCCAGATGGACAGTGCAGGAGGGGAGGATCTTTGCATACAGGATAAAACAGCCGTTTTACACAATAGAGAGGATTAACCCCTTAAGTTCTACAGTGAGTATAACAAGCATACTATGCTGCATATACAGACTGTATTTACTGTTGTGGGTTTAGTAACACTTTAATGCGTTCCCTGCATTAAGGTAAAAATTTTTTTTCCATATGTGTATCGTCCATTCACCCCCTTATACTTACCTGAGCCTGATCTCAATCCGATGCTGTGCCCATCTGCAGCGGCTCTCTTCTCTTCTCCCCGCTCCCTGCCAGGTCATTTTGATGTTGCAGCCCCTTTGGCAAAAGCTGTACTACACAGGACCTCTCAAGTCCCCTGTGAGTACTTCTCCCCTTAGCAATGAATGGAGCTGCAGGGTGAAGTCCACCATGCAGGGACACTTTAGAAAGAAATGCTTGCAGCACCAGGCAGGGCCACGCAGTGAAGATATCTGGGACAGGGATAATAGACGTATTGGACCAGGTTACTTGCACACAAAGCGTTGAGGCACGTCTCAAAGGACAACTTCTACCAAAAGTTTACCAAAAAACATTTTTTTTGGTCAAGTTTTGAATGCTGTCTATGACCCTGAAGGGGAAATTCACTGTGTGTCCTGTCTGCAAATCTCACTAGTAGGAAAAGTAATGGGAAATCCAATATGTTACGCTGAAAGTTGGCTTTTAGTAAAAGCTAGAAATTGTAATCCTCCACAGTCTTCTTTTATCTTCAAGCTTACTGTGGTAAGATATTTACTTATGGGAGCCATTACAAAGTAATTTCATTATTTCTATTGAAATTTTTATTTCCTGTACTAAAAAAAAACAGCAGGCAAAGTGGACTGAATGATTCTGGCAGCAGCTGGGAGGCACTACACAAAGTCTGTATCCCCCCAAATAACACAAAGCAGTCAAATGGATTTTTTGTATCTGGCAGATTTCGTTTTTAAATACAGAAGCACAGGTGATATCATATGTGAGCTTATTCCATAAAGTACAAGAGCTGATCACAAAGAGAAATGCTATAAACCAGTCATAAGCTATCATCTATACATCTTCACTAATATAATCTTCAACAAATATAGTACACTATTGTTTTTATGGGTTATTACACTTGAAATTGTTATTTGAATAATCCAAGTGGTGTTACCTGTAATGACCAATCAAATAATTATGAGAGTTTTATATGGACACTTCTTTTTACAAATTAATTGTTATATAATTTTAAGTGGTATTCCTTTGAAGATTTTCTCTAGTTTTGGGTAGAGAAAGCAAGGGTTAAAATGCCTGTCAATTCAGGAAAGGCAGTAATGGACGGGCAGTATGAAGTAGAAGCTCAGAGAAGAAAATGATAAAAACAACAGAGCATATAAGTGGTATTAGCAGCTCATTTATCAACAAAAAAGTGACATTAAAGCAGAGCTTCACCCTCTGTCAACACTGGTTATTTGTATTCCTAAAACTGCTAGTATCGGTAAAGAGATAGGAAAGTATATTATATTTCTTCGTTTTAAACTTTTTTTTAAATTTTTTAAGTTGCTTTCTAGTTTTCATGCATAGGCAAATGATATCATACATCCCAATAGTCCTCAGGAGGGGAGGGGTTTTTTCTTAGCTAAGCACACCCTCCTGCCTGCATGCTTGAGCTAAGGCAGTGGTCTCTAAACTGCGGCCCCTTGCCTGCCTTTATCTAGCCCTTTGGCGCACTATTCTCCCACTGATACAAGACACTATTCGGCTGACAGCAACAATGGGGCACCATTTCTCCCATGGACAGCAACAATGGGGCACCATTTCTCCCATGGACAGCAACAATGGGGCACCATTTCTCCCATGGACAGCAACAATGGGGCACCATTTCTCCCATGGACAGCAACAATGGGCTACCATTTCTCCCATGGACACCAACAATGGGGCACTATTCCTCCCAATGATACCAACGATGGGGCACTATTCCTCCCAATGATACCAATGATGGGGCACTATTCCTCCACCTTATACCAAATGTGGTGATGTTTACTCCCACTGATGTCAGGAAAATTTCCAATCCCGCTGGCCACAGTCCACACCCCCCCCCCCCCAAGTCTGAAGGACAATAAACTGGCCCTTTGTTTAGAAAGTTTGGAGACCCCTGAGCTAAGGGCAGATGAATTCCACAAAGTAAATGCTACATGACTCTTATGTTCTTACTCAAGATGCCCACGAACAGAAATGCTAGGAGGTGTTTTTCAACGTGGATGAAGTGGATATATAACTTCATCCACGAGTTTGCTTTGCATATTAACTGCTTGCCGACCAGCTGCCGCAGTACTGCGGCAACATGGCTCGGCAGTGCGAATCGCCGTCATGTTACACCGGTAACATATTCGGCCACTAGGGGGCGCGTGCGCACCACCCCCTGCTCGCCCATGGAGCCGATGTGAGTGCCCGGCGGTCGCGATCACTGCCGGGCTCCCGCGATCGCTCGGGGCACACCTGAGAACTGGGATCTGTGTGTGTAAACACAGTTTCTGGTTCTCTGAGGGGATAACAGACAGATCGTCTGTTCATACAGAGTACGAACAGTGATCTGTCATCTCCCCTGCACAGTCCCCTCCCCCCTTCAGTTAGAACACACAATAGGGAACACATTAACCACTTGATCGCCCCCTAGCGGTTAACCCCATTCACTGCCAGTGACATTTTTACAGTAATCAATGCATTTTTATTGCATTGATCGCTGTAAAAATGGCAATGGTCCCAAAAATGTGTCAAAATTGTCCGATGTGTCCGCCATAATGTCGCAGTCCCGATAAAAATCGCAGATCGCCACCATTACTAGTAAAAAAAAATTAATAATAAAAATGCCATAAAACTATCCCCTATTTTGTAGACGCTATAACTTTTGCACAAACAATCAATATACGCTTATTGCGATTTTTTTTTTACCAAAAATATGTAGAAGAATGCAAATTGGCCTAAACTGAGGAAAAAAATTGTTTTTTATATATATATTTTTGGGGGATATTTATTATAGCAAAAAGTAAAAAAATTGCATTTTTTTCAAAATTGTGACTTTTTTTTTGTTTATAGCGCAAAAAATAAAAACCGCAGAGGCGATCAAATACCACCAAAAGAAATCTCTATTTGTGGGGAAAAAAAGACGTCAATTTTGTTTGGGTGCAACATGGCACGACCGCGCAATTGTCAGTTAAAGCAGTGCCAAATCGCAAAACATGCTCTGGTCAGGAAGGGGGTAAAATCTTCCGGGGCTGAAGCGGTTAAGCAAACTCATGCTTTGAATATTATATGAGTTTGCTTTGAATATTAAAAATTAAAGATGAATCTGTGCATAAGCAAACTTTCCTTTCATATGAGATGCTCTTTGAACACCACGCAAAAGCAAATGCAAAAGTCATAACTGCAAGAAACCTTGAAGTACAGTACTTCCCCTGTGATAGGAAAAGATGTTTCATGTGTAGTGACTTTATAGAGAGTTCACAAAGTCATTATTTTATGACTGTAGAATGCAGCGCTGTAATACATCTGTGTGACATTAGTGTCAGTCCTCTTGTGTTTCGTTGCCAGTAATAATTAAGTGCCTGCCAATATTACAGTGATGTTATACGTATCTGTAATGTGCTGTACATCACTGGATCTAAGCAGATCCAACCAGATTTGGTGGTGAAGAAAATGAACGTATGCAGTTAATACTGGTTTGAAGAGAAAAAAGTCGTCATCTCGTTACAGACCTTGTAATATATCTGTCAACCCAGATAGGTGGGGGCTTCCATCTCTGACCTCCCAATGGAAATGATAACTGCAAGACTATTTTGCTGTACCACTGTCTTTGGTGCTTTCTGAGTCACTGACCTGGTAGAGTAGGCACATTTAGCAAATTAAAGGAAAAATCTAAACTCTTTATCTATATACTTGTTCCTGATCATCATCCTAAAATATGCCACAGGGTCCTTTTAAACAAATGCCCCGAAGATTTGACAACTGCACAATTCAAACTCCTCTTGTATGTAACCACTCCTCATTATGCACCCTTGAAATTAAACACAGGATAACCCACACATCGATTTAATGGTTTAAAAAAATTGGTTGCACTAGATGGACTTGTGTCTTTTTCCAACCAAACTAACAATGTAACTATGTAAAAAACAGTTACTTGTGTCATCAATCAAATTGTCAAACCATCAAATGTCTGGTGGTATAACTGATCACATGTGCAGCACCATGACAGTTGCAGAACAAACAGAAGCAGCTTCCTTGGCAGTAAAGGGTAGGAGGGTTTAAAGTGTTACTAAACCCACAACAGTAAAATTATTCTGTACTGTATATGCAGTAAAGCATGCTTGTTATACTCACTGTGGAATCTAAGGGGTTAATCCTCCGCATTGTGTAAAAAGGCTGTTTGATCCTGTCTTCTCTGATCCTCCCCTCCTTCCACTGTCCCCTGATAATTTCCTGATAACACAGAGCCTATGGAGTCAGGCTGCACATGCTCAGTTTGGTGTGTGTTGCCAAAGAGGTTGTTTGTTTTTTTTTCTTGGGAGAGTGCATGTGATCAGCACAGGGCCAATCAGCACTGTCCAGGCAGAGGGTCAGGAGTCTTGCAGTTTCATAGGACAGTCAGAAATCTCCTACAAGCTTTAACCAGTGCTCGGCTGGACACTGATAGAAGTCACAAGACTGCTGATGAGAAAAGGTATTTATTAGTTTATATTTACTAAATAATTGCATTTCCCTATTCTGTGTACTGTGGGAAACCAGATATAGTAAATGCAGGGTCCTGGGTTTAGTAACACTTTAATTCTGCTTTAAGGCTGTCAGCAGATCGGCCTCTACAAACTCAGCAGTTCCTAAAAATGGAGAGCAACTGAGCATGTGCGAAGCAGGGTGAGACAGTGTATTACTGGATTTTAAACTTATTTTTTATAGTTTTGCATACAGTATCTCACAAAAGTGAGTACACCCCTCACATTTTTGTAAATATTTTATTATATCTTTTCATGTGGCAACACCGAAGAAATTACATGTTGCTATAATGTAAAGTAGTGAGTGTACCACTGGCAACAAAAGTGAGTACTACCCTAAGTGAAAATGTCCAAATTGGGCCCAAAGTGTCAATATTTTGTGTAGCCACCATTATTTTCCAGCACTGCCTTAACCCTCTTGGGCATGGAGTTCACCAGAGCTTCACAGGTTGCAACTGGAGTCCTCTTCCACTCCTCCATGACAACATCCCGGAGCTGGTGGATGTTAGAGACCTTGCGTTCCTCCACCTTCCAATAGAGGATGCCCCACAGATGCTCAATAGGGTTTAGGTCTGGAGACATGCTTGGCCAGTCCATCACCTTTACCCTCAGCTTCTTTAGCAAGACAGTGGCCGTCTTAGAGGTGTGTAGGTGTGTTTGGGCTCTGCTTCAGTATGTCACAGTACATGTTGGCATTCGTGGTTCCCTCAATGAACTGTAGCTCCCCAGTACCGGCAGCACTCATGCAGCCCCAGACCATGACACTCCCACCACCACGCTTGCTGTAGGCAAGACACACTTGTCTTTGTACTCCTCACCTGGCTGCCGCCACACACGCTTGACACCATCTGAACCAAATAAGTTTATCTTGGTCTCATCAGACCACAGGACATGGTTTCAGTAATCTATGTCCTTAGACTGCTTGTCTTCAGCAAACTGTTTGTGGGCTTTCTTGGGCATCATGCATGTTTAAAAGAGGCTTCCTTCTGGGACAACAGCCATGCAGACTAATTTGATGCAGCGTGCGGCGTATGGTCTGAGCACTGACAGGCTGACCCCCCCCCAACCCCTTCAACCTCTGCAGCAATGCTGGCAGCACTCATACATCGATTTCCAAAAGAAGGCCTCTAGATATGATGCTGAGCACATGCACTCAACTTCTTTGGTCGACCATGGAAAGGCCTGTTCTGAGTGGGACCTGTCCTGTTAAACCACCGTATGGTCTTGGCCACCATGCTGCAGCTCAGTTTCAAGGGTCTTGGCAATCTTCTTATAGCCTAGGCCATCTTTATGTAGAGCAACAATTCTTTTTTCAGATCCTCAGAGAGTTCTTTGCCATGAGGTGCCATGTTGTACTTCCAGTGACCAGTATTTGAGAGTGAGAGCGATAACACCAAATTTAAAACACCTGCTCCCCATTCACACCTGAGACCTGGTAACACTAACGAGTCACATGACATCGGGGAAGGAAAATGGCTAATTGGACCCAATTTGGACATTTTCACTTAGGGGTGTACTGTCTTTTGTTGCCAGCAGTTTAGACATTATTGGCTGTGTGTTGAGTTATTTTGAGGGGACAGCAAATTTACTGTCATGAATCTGCAGTAATACTTTTATGCCCTGTCTGTCTGCTTACCTCTGGTCTGTGTATCAGCCTCAGGGCCTGCACTCTCACACCTGCATGGTTAGGTAATCTTCCCTCAGTGTGGCTCCACCCTAGCCTCTACAGAATACACTATTTAACACCGTGCTCTCCAAGCCTGACTTGCCCGAGCAATATTGTGTGTTTGGCTTCCTGTGTGTCTTGCCGTGTGCTCTACGTCTGATTCTGTTTACCGACCTTGGTTTGTTCTTGACTATCCCTGACTGCTTCATACCCTGACCTTTGGCATGTTCTTGACCATCCCTGTCTGCTCGTTGCCCCGACCTTTTGGCTTATCTCCTGACTGTCCCTTGTTGTCCCGGTCTGCTGCTTCCTCTCTGTCCTCCAGTAGCCTACCGTGAGCTGGGAGACCCTGGGGGCCACAACCTGGAGCCAGTTGCAGCGAAGTCCATCCCCACCATTAGGGACCCTGGTGAACACCTGCTGGCTCTTATACTCTGCGCCCTAGGGAATCTCATGCTCTAGCTCCCAGTGTGATCCGTGTTGGTACTCCAGAGGACCTGCTTTCTTGAACCACCCAGAGCTCCATCCACAGCAGTCAGCCGTAGGGTCCACTACCTTAACGGTGCACTCCTGACCCCAACGGTGTGCATCTGTCACCTGGCCCCAGGTGACCTGACATTTACACTGTTATACAAGCTGTACACTCACTACTTTACATTGTAGCAAAGTGTCATTTTTTTAGTGTTGTCACATTAAAAGACATAATAAAATATTTTTAAAAATATGAGGGGTGTATTCACTTTTGTGAGATACTGTAGCTATACCTGCAAAAAGGGCCAGCATGAAGTGATCTAGCAGGACTTAATTTTCTGACTAAAGTTCCTGTTTAGGTGTGAACCACACCTAATGCTCTATGTACTCCTGTAAGCCCTCTCAATTTCTGCGCCCCCTTTTGCACATTCTGGCAGCATGTATTCTAGGCTTTATAATCTATTACAGTAAAACTGTGGCCAGTTTTATTTATGGACAATCAAATATTTATATTTTTTTAACAAGCATTAAATACATTTTTAACCACTTGTCTACTGGACACTTTTACCCCCTTCCTGCCAAGGCCAATTTTCAGCTTTCAGCACTGTCACACTTTGAATGACAATTGCGCGGTCATGCAACACTGTACCCATATGAAATTTTTATCATTTTGTTCACACAATCAGTGGGGCTGCATTGATGGGCACTGGTGAGGCTGCACTGATGGGCATTGGTGAGGCTGCACTGATGGACACTGCTGAGGCTGCATTGTTGGGCACTCGTGAGCCAGGTAGCAACCAGCAAGTGAGCCTACCCCCCCCCAATGATACCGGGTTTGGGCTGGACTTAGTTTAAATGTGGGAGAGGGTTATCAAATTTACCTTCGGGCTGAAGCCCCTGGTCTTTTTTCCACCTGGCAACACTTCTGGAGCACACAAAGGGGGAACTCACAGTGGAGAGGTGGGAGAGATGGCTGGACTTTCTGAGTTTAAGTTTACTGCACTGATGTCTGCTGTACTGCTCTTCTGACACCGGAAGTTGAAGAAGCTTCTGTATGGAGTTGTGGATCTGTTGTTACTCTGTAAAAACTCGTGTAGACATTACTTTATTTATAGGGTGGGCCTCAGGCCTGGAGAATGTGAGTAACAATTGGGTGACGTTTCCCCCAAAACAGAGATGTGTGTACCCTATCAGAAGAAGAAAAGCAGAGGTGCCCTTGGCCAGCTTGGCAGAAGCTGGTAGCAGATCAAGGCTGCTAACACTAGGGAGTGCAGATAAAAAACAGCATAGCAAGATGTTAGCGGAGGGTTTGCAAGCACTGGCAGGTTAAAGTAGATGTAGTTTACTGGATTTCATGTAGGTAGAAAAATATGGTGATACAGTGATGATAAGCTGCATGTGTTTTTCACATGGCATATTTCTTAATTGTTGCTGGCTACAATTTTTTTTCACAGGCTTTTTTTGAATGGTGACTGACAATAGTAGAATATGTCTGGGTAACATGCATCAACACAGAAGTGTATTAGTTAGGTTTGGGATCACATGTGACATTATTATTTACAGGTAGGAGATTCTGGGAAACAGGATCAGAGCATTGTTTAAACTTTTTTTTTTACATTTCTTTAGTTACTTTCTGGTTTCCAGGCCTAGGAAAATGATGATAGTAAATGATTTGCGATAGCCAGCTATAGCTGGGGGCAAGTGACAATTTTTTTGTATCACTGTCGTGTTTTTTTTGGTCAGGCAACGCACTGACACCTTTGCAGCCATTGTGCTATATGCTGGGTGCTCAATGTGCCCCTGTACCTTTAAGATAGGGTGGCTCTCCTTCAGTCCACCTGCTCTCACCTCTCCATCAGAATGCATGTGCCTCCACTGTGGGGACACTTATAAGTGTGTTAGGTACCACAGATACCAGGGTGCCATGACGAGGCTCTGTGGCTTACGCATGCATTTGCAAATGTGTGCAGACTAAACCCCTGCTTTTAAAGTGGTTGTAAACCCTTACAGACCACTTTGACCTACATGTAAGCCTAGATTAAGGCTTACCTGTAGGTCCAAGAAATATCTCCTAAACCTACACGGTTTAGGAGATATTTGCCAAAAGACAGGCACCGCTGTCTACGGCGCATGTGCCGGTCATTTCTTCTTCTTTTATAAGTGCTGTCAAGGGCTCAACGGAAAGGGCAGAAATAAACATCACAACTTGGTTTTTGTGTCTGCACCATTTCTGGTTCTCATTTCCACAATAGAGGCAGCTACAGTGTCAGTCACTTCCCATATCCTGTCCCAGCGCTGCTCATCTAAGGCCTTTCATCACAGAATCAGAAATGATGCAGAAAAGTGAAGAAAAATATGCCTAGCATGAGCACATCACATTCTGTATAAACCCATATGCAGGAGACAGGTTGTGATGGATGTTGCAGACATTTGTGTCGAGCCTTTGAATGGGATCACAAAGGGATTAAAGTAGAACTCTAGGCAAAACTTTTTGTTTTATTTTGGTTAGAGTAAGGGAGGGTTAGAACCCCTGCCCATTTTAATTTTTTTGCCATCTGTGTCCCCTTTTGGAGATTTCCTTTCACTTCCTGTCCCATAACCAAACAGGAAGTGGGAGGAAATCCCGGCAAATTAACCCCCCAGGTCCCAAGAACTAGTTTCCCCATTGGAAGAATTCCCCTCTATTACCTTTGTGGAGACAACCCAATTTGTGATTTTCTTTTACTTTCAATGATAATGATAAACAGGACAAATAGATAGGGTGAATCTCCTTAACTGCAGACCATAATAAAAACCTGCTAGGGGTTCTAATACCTCTCCACTATATCCACCCCCCCCCCCCTCCAAGGAAAACATGTCATGAGACAATGTGGAGGTTGCCATTGTTGACCTTCACTCCTGAAAATGCTCTTAATTTACTCTGACCAAGTACAAGCATGCAAATAAATACTGAACTGGCCTGGTCAGCATATTTGCAAAACACTCATTAAAATGCTAATTGTATGCCTTTTAACTTTTATCATGGCTTCTGTAGTATTTGAGGTACTGGCCTTCCCACTGATGTACAGGAAGTCCCGAGTTCCGAACACAATAGGGACTGTAGGTGTGTTCGTAAGTCGAAGTTGTTCATAAGTCGCAACACTGCAATTGTAAGTGTAACGTCCGCCTTGTGCATGGATGTGGGATGTTCCGGGTGCTTGTTATGTTATCTGGGGCTCTTCTGGCCATGCAGTACATGTAGTACTGCAGTATGGGATGTGTCCGGAGGTATCCAGGACCAGCGTGGAGCACAAGTGGCCGGCATTTCAGGCCGTTCGTAAGTAGGAGTAGTTCGTAACTCAGGTGTTCGTAACTCGGGGACTGCCTGTACAAACCTGCATGCTTGTTCTGGGTCAGAGTTCCAGAAAGTAATGGAGCCAGAGTGTTTGCATGAAAGCCAAGTCATACTTAGAAATAATCACTGGAGACCCTTCATTTCTTACAGTTCAGCCTAAGTTCACACTACTCCAGTGCAGGAAAACCTGGGATCCATGCGAGTTTCCCACATAACATTCAAATTGCACTGCCCTTGTGATATGTAGGTATCAGTCATAGGTGTGCGCAGCCCATTGTATTAGGGTGTGCACCCCAAAGCTCAAACACCCTCCCCTTTCTCTGCAGCCTCGACTGCACTGCACAGGAAATGAATGGGAGGAGCTCTGTACTGAGCCGTTTCCTGTTTATTCACAAATTGAAGCATAGTAATCACAGTTTAATATGCTTCAGTTATGAATGAACACAGAGAGCGAGTGTGCTCTCTATGTTCATTTAGAAAAGGAAGGGGCCAGTAAATGCCATATTGACTAGATATGGGTGCTCAACCTGTGGCCCTCCAGCTGTTGGGGAACTACAAGTCCCATCATGCCTCTGCCTTTGAAAGTCATACTTGTAACTGTCCGCAGCTTGCAATGTCTCATTGGACTTGTAGTACCGTAACAGCTGGAGGGCCACAGGTTGAGCACCCATGGGCTAGCCCTTTCCCCTGCTTTTCATCCTGAAACATTCTCCTTAAGAGCCAGGGGGAGGAGGAGAGTAAAGAAACCAGTAGCACTGCGGGGGGCGCAACAGAGGGAAGCCTGGGCAGTAGGGGAAATTGGCACTGCACAGAGTGATTAGGGTGTGCCCAGGCACACCTGGCACACCCCCTGCGCACGCCTATGGTGTCAGTGCAATCTTAACGATGCCCCAAATGCAGGTCACAAACATAATGCGTTTGCCCTGCAAATGCAATGGATCACATAGAACAGAACAACCACGCGATACGATTGCAGTCCAGTGCCAAAATTGGTGCTATGATGTGTGATTTGCACTGCATTGAATCGCTATGTGAATTGAACAGGAATGCAGTGCAGTTCCTGTGTGATTCATATACAGTTCATGTAAACTGAGGTCAACTATTGTTTGGTGTCAGATTCAAATCTCAATCTTAGTTCAGTATTGCCATCTACTGGGCAGCTGTGGTACAACCGAGTTTTATTTCATTTGATGTTAATTCTACACTCTGCTGCGCTTTCTAGAGAAAGTGTAAAACTATTTTTTATTACCAAAAGTGAAGTATAGCACGCTCAAAATAGTGCTCTTCTTTATATGTAACCCTTACATATACACAACACGCACATAATTAAAGCTCAACTAAACTTTTGTTTACTATATCCTAGGTGCATCAAAAGGTGTACAAAGTCAAGTCTTAGTTATTTTCTTTTTACAGCCTGGGTATAAAAGCCTGTCCTCTGATAGCAATGCTGAAGAGAACTAACTTGGCTTCATGTAGGGAGAATCAATAGTCTCCCTGTAAAGGTCCAACATACCCCTTATCAAGTCAGAGCCAGAGCTCTCCAATTAGCAGACTATATAGACATTAAAAAAACAAACTGGCCTTTCTTCTAAAGAATGCAAACTGTTAGGCTTCATGTACTACACAGGACGTTGTTTAACCTCTCCTGAATGATTTAACTGCTTGCCGATCGCCGCACATAGATATACGTCGGCAGAATGGCACAGGCAGGCAAATGGGCGTACCTGTACTTCCCTTTAAATTTGCCGCCTATCGGGCGCGCGTGCCTGCGGGCCCCGGGAACTCGATGTTCGCCGGTGGCCCGCGATTGCGGTGTGGAGAGGTAGAACGGGGAGATGCTTATGTAAACAAGGCATTTCCCCATTCCGCCTTGTGACATGACAGGGATCTACTGCTCCCTGTCGAGAGCAATGATCGCTGTCATTTCAATGGTAGCCCATCCCCCCCACAGTTAGAATCACTCCCTAGGATACACTTATCCCCTTCATCACCCCCTAGGGGTTAACCCCATCCCTGCCAGCGTCATTTACACAGTGATCAGTTCATTTTTCTAGCACTGATCGCTGTATAAATGACAGTGGTCCCAAAATAGTGTCAAAAGTGTCTGATGCGTCCGCCATAATGTCGCAGTCATGATAAAAAAAACGCCATTACTAATAAAAATGCCATAAATCTATCCCCTATTTTGTAGACGCTATAACTTTTGCGCAAACCAATCAATATATGCTTATTGTGATTTTTTTTACAAAAATATGTAGAAGAATACATATCGGCCTAAACTGAGAAAGAAATTTGTTTTTTTTATATATTTTTTGAGGATATTTATTATAGCAAAAAGTAAAAAAATATTGCTTTTTTTTTTCAAAATTGTCACTCTTTTTTTGTTTATAGCGCAAAAAGTAAAAACCACAGAGGTGATGAAATACCACCAAAAGAAAGCTCTATTTGTGGGAAAAAAGGACATCAATTTTGTTTGAGTACAACGTTGCACGACCACGCAATTGTCAGTTAAAGCGACACAGTGCCGAATTGCAAAAAATGCTGTGATCAGGAAAGGGGTAAAATCTTCCGGGGCTGAAGTGGTTAACTTGACAGCTAGAAACCGGTTTCTAAAAACGTCCGTTTAGCCGTGTTTGCGTCTAAAAGCGTTTGTAATAAGAAAAAAGAATTTTCTTGTTAAAATTAAAAACGTCTGTAAAGGAAACACTGCTAAATGTGAGTTACAGCCTTTACAAGCTGTTACAGGCATTTCGCGTTTCAAATGCCTCTGAACATCGGTCCTGATCGCATTTTTTTGCGTTCCAAAAAATGCTTCTAAACTCAACTGCCTAAAAACAACTATAAATGACCCTGTGTACATGTACTGATAAGATAACAGAGGAGAGTTCAGGGGCAGCTGAAAAAAATGCCCAACTGTTCCTAAACGTCTGTTAACCAGCAGCAGTGTACATGAGGCCTTCGACCCCTTTCACACTGAGGCACTTTGCAAGCGCTATAGCGTTAAAAATAGTGCCTGCAAAGCGCCCTGAAACAGCGGCTCCATTCACTCCCCCGGGCTTTCACACTGTAGCGGTACGCTGGCAGGGCGTCAGAAAAAGTCCTGCCAGTAGCTTCTTTGGTGTGCATTAGGAGCGGTTAACTCACCGCTCCTAAAGCACCCCTGCCCATTGAAAACAATGGGGCAGCGCTGCTATACCGCCGGCAAAGCGCCGCTGCAGCAGGGTTTTGCGGGCGGATTTAACCCCTTTTCGGCCGCTAGTGGCCGAATAGCGCCGCTAAAATGACGGTAAAGTGGCTCTAAAAATAGTGCCGCTTTACCGTTGAAGCCCGGGATGGATCAGTGTGAAAGGGGTCTTAGACTTTGAACACATTTTGTTTTGATGCATCTGGATTGTATTTAGCTGATTTAAAATGAAAGATCATGTGGGCTTTAAAATATTAGTATTAGCATTTTGTGCTCAGTACTTGTTAAAACAATAAATGCAAACACAATACATTCCAACACTCTCAAAAAGCAAACAGCAGAGGACAATTGTTTAGTAATCACTGTTTTTATTTCAATAATCTCATAACAGTGCAAAAACATAAAAAGTCAGCAAGCATTACAAAGAAGCAATAACTATTGGGACAGTTTTAGATATTTGCAGGTACTTTCCATTCCGTTTCCGTATGGATCTAATTTGCCGTTCTGGGTCTGCAAACGAGTGCCATCAAAAGACATTTTGTTTTGCTGAAGTTGGCAGAACAGGCACGAGAAGTCTCCCCCCCCCAAATCCACCTTTGCCAGGTTCTCTTGCCACATGGGGAAGACCAAATCTGATACAACTATTGCATTTGATGCGCGAGGAAGAGTGTGAGCAACTTCTGTTGTTCCTTCCCCTCTGTCAGAAACTGGAAGCGACAAGGATTTTGTCACTTTGGGTTTTGGTGACAAAACATTACTGGCTTGTAAAGCTTTGATCAAACAGATCTTGGTTTGATCAGATGTTTTGGAGGGCAGAGGAGAGATCTAGGGTCTAATCAGACCCATCTCTTCGTCTGAAAGGGTACCCATCACACCCCATGCTATCACAATGTACTTTGTCAAAAAAAAGTATATTTAAATAAATAAGAAAAAATTTTACCACCTCCCCATCCCCCATACTCACATGCACATAGGTCCCGCACACATATGTAAACAGTGATTGCACCACACACCTGAGGTATCATTGTGAACTTCAGAGTGAGAGCAATAATTCTAGTGCCAGACCTCCTGTGTAACTCTGAACCAGTAACCCGTAAAGGCTAAGCTTCGCCTATGGAGATTTTTAGGTACCGTAGATTGAAGGTACTGTAGTTTGTCGCTGATTACAAAAGTTTAAAGCATGACAGATTAGGTATCAATTTACCCGGCATAACATCATGTTTTATATTTCACCAAAAAATATTGTTTGTTAGCACTAAAATTCATTAAAATCTATTTGCATTTGACACAACAATGAACAAATATCGTGCGACATATTGCAGCAACAACCATTTTATTCTCCAGTGCCTCTGTTTAAAAAATATATATAAATGTTTGGAGGTTCTAAGTAATTTTTTAGCAAGAAAAAAAAAATTAAGATTTTTACATGTACAGTATGAGAGAGAGAAATGTCAGAATTGGCTTGGACTGGAAGTGGTTAAACAGTGGGAGGTCATATTGGTGAAGACATTGAGTGACTTGAAAAGGGACGAGTCTTTCATTAGCATAGTGGAATCTAAAGTGGTAGATCAATAGTCCATATTCAGATTTATAAATTGAGAACAGCAGAATACTTACCCCAATTGAAAAAGAGCACAACTGAGTAATACAATCATCCACATGCCTTGCTCTAAACACATAAAACTGGGCTCTATAAAACAAACTACCCATTACTATAGGATTGTCTGACAATTCTGCACAATATGGTATAATTTCAAGGACACACAAAGTACCCAACAATTAGACCCCTTTCACACTGGGGCGTTTTTCGGGCACTTTTGGCCTAAAAATAGCACCTGTAAAGCGCCTGAAAAACACCTCCCCTGCAGTCCCAGTGTGAAAGCCCGAGTGCTTTCACACTGGAGCGATGTGCTGGCAGGACGTTAAAAAAAGTCCTGCAAGCAGCATCTTTGGGACGGTAAAGGAGCGGTGTATACACCGCTCCTCCACTGCCCCTGCCCATTGAAAAGAATGGGCACAGCTGCAGAAGCGCCTGCAAGGCGCTGCACGGGCGCATTTAACCCTTTATTCGGCCGCTAACGGTTAAAAGCGCCCCGCTAGTGGCCAAATAGTGCCTCTAAAATGACGGTAAATCGGCGCTAAAACTAGCGCATTTTATCGTCAACGCCCGCCCAAGTGTGAAAGCAGCCCTAGGAAACTGCTGTAGCTGTGAGTGGTTTAAACCTTCTGGAAATACAAAAAAATGTATAAATTTATGTGCAGAATCTGGGGTTTTCTTTCGTAATACAACTCTACTATGGTCTGGGCACTTGGGATGTGTACGCCAGAACAAAAGAACAGACTGAAAATCTAATTTCTGTGAAACTTTCATAAATGGTATAATGTCAACTCATTCTACCTATGATTACATAT
This sequence comes from Aquarana catesbeiana, assembly GCF_042186555.1. NCBI lineage: Eukaryota > Metazoa > Chordata > Amphibia > Anura > Ranidae > Aquarana > Aquarana catesbeiana. The sequence goes on from NC_133326.1 coordinate 171,090,175, forward strand.
ATTACTTTATGTACTGTTTGTTCTATTTCATCTTAACCACTAGACCTCCAGAAGGTTTTACCCCTTCATGACCAGGACATTTTTTGCTATTCAGCACTGTGCTACTTTAACTGAAAATTGCTCGGTCATGCAATACTAAACCCAAATGAAATTTATATCATTTTTTTTTTACACAAATAAAGCTTTCTTTTGGTGGTATTTAATCACCACTGGGTTTTTTTGCTATAAAAGCAAAAAAATACAGACAATTTTGAAAAAAAAACAAAAAACATTTTTCTCTTTCGTTCATTGACAGACACAGCCTTCTTTATTCAGAACCATAGGGTTATACTGCCCCCTACAGGAGTAGGACACTAGGCAGACAAAAAGACTTGGCTACGCCCATGGGGAGTCCTAGGTGATATACACCCCCCTCTCTGTTACAGGCCTTCAGTTTTTTTCTGCCTAGTCAGGAGTAAGGACCTAGATCCCTGTTGGGATCTCTTGTCCTGGCAATTTTATTTTTTTCCCCTTTATTTTTTCGGTGGGATCTGCAATCAACTGTCGGGCTGGGCGACGAGCTGGACATTCGATCCAGTGGTTACCCCAGTCTGGCCAGCGAGTGTGTGCAGCCTGCAGCTACGCACTAGGTCGGCCGTGACATAGCCCCACTGGACGGGGGCTGGCCCCGCGAGTTAAAAGTCTTGCGAGGTCGCTTATGACTGGGTCTCGGCTCGAGATGCAGCATCCCTCATTGCCGGAAGCCCCCCCACTTCGGTGGCGAGGAGGTTCTGTCTGGAGTGATGCCCGCTTGGCCCTGGTATGGTGAGTAAAGGTCCCCCTCTCCCCTTAGGGATTTTTTTTGTGGCGGACACGGGCCCCTCCCCGGGTTAGTCGGTCCTGCGGGTCCCCTTTATCCCTGCACCCTCTTTTCCTAGCCCTGGAGGTCCCTTGGAACCCCCATCTTCCCCTCCCCCCTCCATATGAGGTAGTGTGCCTGTGGTGGGTACTGGGGGACGGGGTTGAATACTGGTGGCCTGGGGGTGTGCACCGCCTGGGTGCTGTGCTTACCGGGGGGAGGCACTGGGTCCGGTGCCTGGATCCTCTTTCTCTCTCTCTCTCATTCTAGGAGACTACAGGGTTCTCCTGCATCTGTGGTAGACTTGTGGTAGACTTGTGTGGCCAGCAGCCATTTTGCCGAAGCTGGCGTCCTCTTCCCTAATGCCTGATGACTTCCTATGGCCGGCAGCCATGTTTGTGTAGCTCCGCGGCCATGATATGGTGGATTTTTGGCTCAGGCAACGGCGGCCATTACTGTGTAGCCCATGACGCCGTTTTTTTTTTGCAGATGGAAGCCCCTCTTTTTAACCTGACACTGACTCCTGTGTTTTCTTCTCCCTTGGACGCCATGTGTGTGCAGGTCGACATCTGAGGCAGCAAGCGATACGCTAGTGGGGTGGTGAGTCTGGGGGATCCCTCCTCTCTTTGCTGCAGGCTGTCGGGTGTCTTGGTCCGGTATCACTACCGGTGTGGGGGGTGTCCAATTGTAGTGGTCATTCTTGGTGTGGGGCTCTCCTTTTTCTCTATTATGAAGTCTCAGGAGGATGTTTCCCCGCCTGACCCCCTGTCATAGGCTGCATGTCCCTCTGGGTCCCAGTCATCCATTGACGCACTGACGGCGGCCCTGGAGTCCTTTGTGTCCTGGGTGGAGGTGGCTCTTGGGCAGCGGACTAACAGGAAGCGTCCCCTGCCTTCCCCTGCTTCATCTGTCTGGTCAGATCCTGAAACTGATTCGACTGCTGTGGACGGGGCCCACCCTGCGTGGTCTGCCGCCATGCTCCTAGATCTCTCAGACAGTGAGGATGATTCCTCGGCCCCAGTGGCTGTGCACGAGAAGGAGCTGGTGGATGCACTGATTGCTTCTGTGCAGGAAACTTTAAAGATGGAGGATGCAGCCACGGCTGCGGTAGAGGTACCGGTCCCTTTTGGCACTCACAAGCCACCTCACACGGCAAAAGTGTTCCCTTATCCCTCCTTTCTTGACAAGTTTGTCTATAAAGATTGGGAGCGTCCTAAACGCCCCTTTGTGATCCCAAAGTGTTGCGCTGTGCGTTATCCCTTTGAGGAAAGTCTGCTCAAAAAATGGACAACTCCGCCTGTGGTGGATCCCCCAATTTCCCGGTTGAACAAAACCACTATGATTCCTGTTGAGGACTCTCCGGCCTTTAAAGACCCGGCTGACAGGAAGGCAGAGTCTCTGAGCCGCACTAATTTCTCTAATGCGGGTTCGGTGCATTGACCGATTTTGGCTATTGCTCTGGTGTCGCAGAAACACTGACAGAGTGGGCAAAGCTGTTGCGCCATGACCTGGAAGGGAACCAGTTTCCACCTACCTTCAGGGAATTAGCGGACCAACTGGTCCAGGGGCTGCAGTTTGTCTGCAATACCTCTTTGGACGCAGCTCCCTTGCTTTCTAAGCTGTCTGTTTTAGCGGTAGTGCTTCGACGGGTATTGTGGCTAAAGTGTTGGACTGCGACCAGGCCTCAAAGAAGGCCCTAGCTGATCTGCCTTTTCAAGGGGATCGTTTATTCAGAGCCACTCTGGATGATATCATTAAGAATGTCACAGGGGGGAAGAGTACTTTTCTTCCAAAGTAAAAAAAAGGGAAGGAGCCAAGTCGCAAGCGTGGCCCTTCCTTCTCGGCACACAGAAAGTCTTTTCGTCCCTCGGGGTCCACTGACAAAGGCTCGAAGTCTTTCAAGCCCCCCTCGGGAAATTCTAAGTGGCCCTGGTCAGGCAAACAGAGAGCGGGTTTCTCCAGACCCCCAGATAAGGCTCTTTTGGCATGAAGAGGCGCCCTCACCCGCAGTCCGGATCGGGGGACATCTTCGCTGGTTTCCGGGCCCGTGGACCTCTCTGATAAACAACAAGTGGGTCCACGAAGTGATTCTGCCTGGTTACAAGATCGAGTTTCAGACTTGTCCCCCAAGCAGATTTACTCCGTCCAATCTGCATCTGTCTCCAGACCGCTTGCTAGCCCTCCGGGGTGCGGTACAAGGCCTGTTGCTCCAGGGGGCGATTGTCCCGGTTCCGGTGTCGGAACGTTTCCAGGGCTTTTACTCAAACCTATTTACGATCCCCAAAGAGGAGGGTACGGTACGTCCGATTCTGGACCTCAAGGCCCTGAACCGCTATGTTCGGGTACGGAAGTTCAGAATGGAGTACATTCGCTTCGTGGTGGCATCTCTTCATCAGGTAGACTTTCTTGCCTCCATTGACATCAAGGATGCCTACTTGCACATTCCGATTTGTGCACAGCACCAGCAGTTCCTCCGCTTTGCTGTGGGAGAGGAGCATTATCAGTTTGCAGCGTTACCCTTTGGTCTCGCCTCCGCGCCACGGATCTTCACCAAAGTGTTGGCCGGAGAATTTCTGTACTGGGCTATCTGGATGACCTTCTGCTGCGTGCCCTGAGGGGCGACGTGGAGATCACTGTTCAGACTCTGCCAGATTTTAGATGGCTGATAAATTACCAAAAGTCTGCGTTGACCCCAGTTCGGAAATTGGTTTATCTGGGTCTGACTCTGGATTCCGCTCGGGCCAGAGTGGTCCTTTCACAGGACAAACTCCAGAAATTACAGGCGGCAGCCTGCTCGCTGCTGTCCAGCAGGTGGGTCTCCCTGCGGACTTGCATGCGGGTACTGGGCCTGATAGCATCTACATTTGAGGCGGTCCCGTTCGCTCAGTTTCATACGAGACCCCTGCAAAGGGAAATCTTGTTAAAATGGGACAAATGTGCCGAGTCTCTAGACAGTCAGATTTGGCTAAGTCAAGGAGCCAAAGGTTCCTAGATCTGGTGGCTTCGTTCCCCGGCTTTTTGGCAGGGGAAATCTTTTCTCCCGCTGTACTGGACGGTGGTCACCACCGATGCCAGTCTGTCCGGGTGGGGAGGAGTCCTGGGCCTGAGCTCGGTTTAGGGTCACTGGATGCTGGAGGAATCCAGGCTACCTATCAACATCTTGGAACTCCGGGCGATCAGACTCTGTCTGGATCATTGGACGGATCGGCTTCAGGGGCTCCCGATAAGGATCCAGTCAGACAATGCCACAGTGGTAGCCTATGTCAACACCAGGGAGGAACGAGGAGTGTGTTAGCCGACCTGAAAGTAGCCGGCATTCTACGGTGGGCAGAACGTTTCGTCCTGGCCATCTCCGCTGTTCATATTCCGGGGGTGGACAACTGGCAGGCGGATTACCTGAGTCGTCAAGTATTGGACCAAGAGGAGCGGTATCTCCATCAGGAGGTATTTCAACAGATCTGCCTATGCTGGGGATCTCCAGAGGTGGATCTGATGGCATCCCAAATCAACAGGAAGGTGCAGAGGTTTGTGGCCAGGTCTCAGGACCCTCTGGCAGATGCCTCAGACGCTCTGGTCGCTCCGTGGGGCCAGTATCATCTGATCTACGTCTTTCCTCCTCTCAAGCTTCTGCCACGGCTGTTGCGCAGGATCGAGGCCAAAGGAATTCCGGTCATTCTAGTGGCCCCGGACTGGCCTCATCGGTCCTGGTACGCCAACCTGGTGCGCCTGGTTGCCAATGCCCCCTAGCGACTGCCTCTCAGGGAGGATCTGCTATCCCAAGGGCCGATCTTCCACCCTGCCTTACTGTCGCTGGCTTTAACGGCCTGGCTATTGAAAGCCAGGTTTTGAAGGATAGGGGCTTATCTGCGTCGGTGGTTCAGACGCTGCTCAGAGCTAGAAAGTCTTCTTCCAGGAAGGTATATTATAGGACGTGGAAAGCGTATATTTCATTGTGTGAGTCAGTGGGGTTTCACCCACATTCCTTTTCGGTGGCTCGGATTTTGACTTTTCTTCAGGACGTTGAAAAGAATTTGGCCTTGAGTACTGTCAAGGGCCAGGTGTCGGCCTTGGTGGTTTTCTTTCAACGATTCCTGGCTTTGCATTCCCTGGTGCGTCCCTTCATTCAGGGAGTGTGCAATGTGATTCCACCGATGCGATCTCCCTTGCCACCGTGGGACTTGAATCTTGAACTTTCGGTTCTACAGAAGCCTCTGTTGGAGGATATTCAAGAAATTCCCCTGCTCACGCTATCACAGAAGGTGGCCTTCTTGGTGGCTATTACTTCTGCTCGCAGGGTGTCAGAGTTGGTGGCGTTATCCTGTGACACGCCCTGCCTGGTGATTCACGAGGACAAGGCGGTGCTTCGTCCTTGTCCTTCTTTCCTTCCAAAGGTTGTCTCTGATTTCCATTTAAATGAAGACATCGTGTTGCCTTCTCTATGTCCCCAGCCGCAATATCCGAAGGAATTGGCCTTGCACATCTTAGATGTGGTACGGGCAGTCAGGATGTATTTGGCAGCCACTGAGTCTTTTCGAAGGTCAGACACTCTGTTCGTGATCACGGACGGGCCAAAAAAGGGGCTATCTGCTTCCTCAGTGACCATCTCTAGATGGATCAGGCAGACGGTGACTCAGGCCTATTCTATCAAAGGTCAGGTTCCTCCCTTCCCGGTGAAGGCGCACTTGACTCAGGCGCTGAGTGCCTCCTGGGCCTTCCGTCATCAGGCGTCAGTAAGGCAAATTTGCAAGGCAGCCACCTGGTCGTCGATGCACACTTTCACAAAATTTTACAAAGTGGATGTGCTGGCATCTGCAGATGCATCTTTTGGAAGGTTCTGCAGGCTGCGGTCTAGAGGATTTTTCCCTTGTAAAGGGTTTTTTTTTGCTGGTCAGGTGGGCTCCAGGTTGTTTTCACTGAGCTCCAGGTTGTTTGGTTGGCCTGGGTTTTATTTGTTTTTGTTGGCTGCCCCACCCCTCATGTTTGGCACTGCTTTGGGACATCCCTATGGTTCTGAATAAAGAAGGCTGTAAGTTCTGTATATAATTTAAGAAAGAGAAAACAGGATTTTTGACTTACAGTAAAATCCGTTTATCTTAATTCATTGACAGACACAGCACCCACCTGTCTATGGAATTTTTAATATTTCTGATACTGCTTGTTACATAACTGAAGGCCTGTAGCAGAGAGGAGGGTGTATATCACCTAGGACTACCCATGGGCGTAGCCAAGTCTTTTTGTCTGCCTAGTGTCCTACTCCTGTTGGGGGCGATAAAACCCTATGGTTCTGAATAAAGAAGGCTGTGTCTGTCAATGAACTCAGAGAAACATATTTTACGGTAAGTCAAAAATCCTATTTTCTTAGTTTCTGTTATAAAATTTTGCAAATAAATAATCTTTCTTCATAAATTTAAGCCAAAATGTATTCTGCCACCTTTCCTTGATAAAAAATAACTCAAATCAGTGTATGTTTTTTAGTCTGTTGGAAAGTTATAGAGTTCACAGATATGGTATATATCTGAAAATCAGCCTATCCTGATGTACTGAGGACCAGTCTTACTTCTTTAGGCCTGAAAATACCAGGACAGCACAAATATCCCCCAAATGACCCCTTTTTGGAAAGTAGACAGTCCAAGGTATTTAGTAAGAGGCATGGATAGTTTATTTGAAGATGACAAATTTTGTCAAAATTTTTTGAAAAATTAAGAAATTAAAATTTGTTTTCACATTTTTTTAAATATAGGGTCACCAGTGCTGTACAGCACTGTCATATGACTGGTGTGGCGGTGATCAGGGACACTGATTGGTGACAGTATGTAAAAAACAAAAATAAGAGAAAACATTTTACTCAATTTTTTTTTTAACATACTTTTATTAGAATGAATCAGTGTCACCATAGTGACAATATTGATTTGGACTTCTCCTCTGTTCATTTTCATTTTGTGAATTAATAAAAGTAAACTATTAACAATTCTATTTCTGAAACTATTCTTAACCGGTTCACGTGATTCTGCACGTCTGGGTTTTGGGCCGATCATTTGTTAGACTGACAACAAGCAGATTGCCATTCTGTCAGTACAGAAGACATAGATTCTGTGTTTCTGTGAAGCAGTGCTTCTGTGTCATTAGTGACAGTGCATATTTTTAGCACTGATCACTGTATTAGTGTCACTGGTCCCAAAAAAAGTGTCAGTTCGGTGTCCGATCTGTCCGCCGCAATATCGCAGTCTCACTAGAAATCATTGATCGCCACCATTACTGGTATAAAATAAAAAAATTAATAAATAAAAATATCCCATCTTGTAGACGCTGTAACTTTTACGCAAACCAATCAATATACGCTTATTTGGGATTTTGTTGCCAAAAATATGTAGCAGAATACATAATGGCCTAAATTGATTTTTTACACTTTTTTATTGGATGTGTTTTAGAGCAGAAAGTAATAAAAATTAGACTTTTTTGTTTATAGCGCAAAAAATAAAAACCGCAGAGGTGATCAAATACCACCAAAAGAAAGCTATATTTGTGGGAAAAAAAGGACACACATTTTATTTGGATACAGTGCCGCACAACCACGCAATTGTCAGAGGTCAAGTGGTTAAAGTGGAACTTTACCCATAACACAATTAAAGTGCAAAGTGCAATAGTACTACAATGAAGTGAAGTGCCAAGTCCTTCCAACACCAATTCAAGCATCCAGGTTGAAATGAGTCTCAGAGAACACACTCAAAAAACACACTCCCCTCTTGTGCCCCCACTCACCAGAGCTTATGGACCCTCAGCTTTACAGTCCAGGGGTCAGAAATGCTTTATGGAGTTGTGGTATACGGACCCAAAATCAGAGAGGCTTCCACAAACGATTTACATGCGGACCGAGGAGGATGAGGTATATATGTTTATAAGTGAGAAAAAAAAGGTACATAGTGAAGTACTGCCGGCACTACGTATCTGGCCAATAACAAAAACGCCACTCACGAGACGGTTTGAAAAAACAGGCATCAGTGTGTTCCGGGTTCGCACCTGCAGCGTGCGTTCCATGGATACCAGAAGTTGCGTCACTGGTGCGTAAAACCGGAAATGCGTCAACGCATTTCGCCCCTCCTCCAGGGCCTCATTAAGGACATCACTTCTGGTTTTCGCAAGGCAGAATTTATATGCAAGGGAGCGGGAGTCTCCAAGGTAAATAGCCAATCGTGTACGGGAAAAACCATCTGGTGTAATTAAACACCCACTTCCCTTTACTCACATCACTTCCTATTTATTCATACCACTTTAAGAAATAATTCAGTTTTCAATCCTAAATTGACTAATAATCATTTTGTGGAAGTTTTTAAATCAGTGGTGGCAAGATTTAGGGAAATTGAAAGTCCACCCAAGCAGACGGAAAAAAGATATCGAAAGAGGTTTACAATTAGAAAAAAAGAAAAATATAGTGATCAGATGAGCTGATAAGGGGGGTGGTTTGGTTATTTTAAGTAAAAGTGATTATTTGGAAGAATTAAATAGATTAGTAGCTGATAAAGCAATCTATAAGTAATTGAAAGGAAACCCCAGCAATAAATTTAAAGCCAAACTGAAAAGATTGGTTAAGGAAGCACACAATGTTGGAATTATTAACAAAAAGGAAACAAGATTTCTTGTTCCTGATGCCCCTAAGGTTTCTGTCATATACCAGCTGCCTAAAATTCATAAGGATCCACTTAGGTCCCCAGGAAGACCTATAGTCAGCAGGGTTGACTCGCTGTTCTCTAGGCACGGGGAATATTTGGATCATTTTTTACAGCCCATTGTTCAAAAATGCCCAGCCTACCTCAAAGACAGTAAGGATGATCAGTGGATGATCATTGCATTTTAGCGAGTGTGGATGTCAATTCACTGTACACTAATGTACAACATCATCATGCATTGGAGGCAGTAAAATGGGCCCTGGATGGCACCAACATTAACCCTAAACAAAAACAATTTTTCCTAGAATCTTTGGATCTTGCAATGAGCCACAAATTTTTTTGGCATGAAAGGGAATACTACAGGCAAAAAAGAGGTGTTGCCATGGGGGCTAAATATGCCCCCTCAGTGGCAAACCTTTTTATGAAGGCTATCTATGCCAGAAGTATACCACAACTGAGTTTTTATAAACGATATATTGACGACATTTTTATAATTTGGGCAGGATCAAGGGAATCTTTTTTTGAATTTTTGAAGGAAATGAGCAACAACCCATATGGCATCTCCTTTTATGAGACATCTGGCCATGATTCAGTCAATTTCTTGGATCTGACCATCTTCAAGGAGAGTGGGAGGCTATTTACCAGGACTTTCTTTAAGGAAGTCGATAGAAATGGTTATATACCATTGGGCAGTTGTCACCATCCAAGATGGTTGAGTGGCATCCCCAAAAGCCAGATGTTTAGAGTTAAAAGAAATTGTAATAAAATTGAAGACTATGATATTCAGTCACAAATCATTGTTGACAGGTTCCAAGAAAAGGGGTATAGGACTAGTGTTCTTAAGAGTACAAAAGAAAATAAGAAATATGGATAGGGAATCTCTTTTTAAGAAGAAATCACATAAAAAGAAAGGTTATGGAGTGGCGTTCCTTAATGGTTTCACGAGACAACATAAACAATTTGAGAAAATAATAAAGGAACATTGGCCTCTGTTACTCAAAGATAGAGACCTCTGTAGTATTTTACCAGCTCGGCTACAATTTATTTATACCAAACCTCCAACTGAAATTGGCACAAATTGTGATCAATCCCCCCAAGAAAACTTTCACATTTTTAGATCAAACAGGTTTTTTTCAGCTGTGGTAAATGTATGATTTGCCAAACACCTAAACATAGAACTAGGAAAACCACACATTTTACTTTTTATTCCCAGGATAAATCTTATGAGATTAAAAAATTCATCACGTGTGGAACTACCCATGTTACTTACCTCTTGTCCTGCCCTTGTGGCCTCCAATATGTAGGCAGAACTTGCAGAAGATTGGGCATTAAGTTACGAGAATATGTGAACAGAATCAGAAAGGGCTTTAACCAGTTGCCAACCGGCCCATAGCCAAATGACGGCTGCAGGGCGGTTGGATAACTCTGGGATCATGTACTATGACGTGATTCCAGAAAACTGCTCCCGCGTGCCCCCTGGGGCGCGCACACAGGAACATCCCTGACCGCATGATCACGGTAAACGGCCGCTGATCGCGGCCGTTTACCATGTGATCGCTCCGTCAAATGACGGAGCGATCACATGTAAACAAACCGGCGTCATGTCATGACGCCGGTTCCTCCCTCCCCTCTCTGTACCGATTGGTACAGAGGGGGAGAGATCGGATGGGAGCTGCGCTGTGGGCTGGATGTGTAGTGCCCACAGTGCTGCTCAGTGACATGTCCAGTCACATCCATCCATCCCTCCATCCATGCTCAGCCATCCCCCCCATGCTCTGCAATTCCCTGTGCAATATCCTGTGCAATACGCTGCAATACCCTGTGCAATACCCCGCAATACTCTGCAATGACCCGCAATACTCTGCAATACCCCGCAATACTCTGCAATACCCCGCAATACTCTGCAATGACCCGGCAATACCCCGCAATACTCTGCAATGACCCGCAATACTCTGCAATGACCCGGCAATACCCCGCAATACTCTGCAATGACCCGCAATACTCTGCAATGACCCGGCAATACCCCGCAATACTCTGCAATGATCCGCAATACTCTGCAATACCCCGCAATACTCTGCAATGACCCGGCAATACCCTGCAATACTCTGCAATGACCCAGCAATACCCCGCAATACTCTGTAATGACTCGCAATACTCTGCAATGACCCGGCAATACCCCGCAATACTCTGCAATGACCCTCAATACTCTGCAATGACCCGGCAATGCCCCGCAATACTCTGCAATACTCTGCAATGCCCCGCAATACTCTGCAATACCCCGCAATACTCCACCATATCCAGCCATACCCTGCAATACTCAGTGATACCCAGCCATGCTCGGCTATACTCAGCCATACTCTGCCATACTCGGCTGTACTCGGCCTCTGTATGTGGCCAGGCTGTGGAAGTCTCACACATGTGGTATCGCCGTACTCAGAAGGAGTAGGAGAATCTATTTTGGGGTGTCATTTTTGGTATGTACATGCTATGTGTTAGAAACATTGTATAAATGGACAACTTTGTGTTAAAAAAAATGTGTTTTAACCACTTCCTGCCCACTGGCCGTCATACGACGTCCTTTGTGCAGGGATATCTGAATGATGGAATGATGGGTGCAGCTACAGGCATCATTCAGATATCAGCTTTTTCAGCCGGCAATTCCCTACACCATGAGAATGATCATAGCGGCTGTTCCGCTGTTTGATCGTTCTTACGGGAGGCGAGAGGGGACGTCCCCCCCTCTCACCGCCCTCAGGTGCTTCTACCGACTTACCGCTACGATCGAAGCCAGGATCATTTTTTTTTATTATTTCAGGCTTCCCAGCCTAGAGGTGAGATGTGGGGTCTTATTGACCCCATATCTCACTGTAAAGAGGACCTGTCATGCCATATTCCTATTACAGGGGATGTTTACATTCCTTGTAATAGAAATAAAAGTGATCAAAAAATTTATTTTTTGGAAAAAAGCCTCAAACTAAAATGAATTAAGTAAAATGAACAATAAAAAAAAAAAAAAAAAATGTTCCCTGTGTCCCCGTGTGCTCGCATGCAGAAGCGAACGCATACGTAAGTTGCGCCCACATATGAAAATGGTGTTCAAACCACACATGTGAGGTATCGCTGTGATCGGTAGAGCAAGAGCAATAATTTTGTTCCTAGACCTCCTCTGTAACTCACAACAAGTAACCAGTAAAATTTTTTAAAGCGTCTCCTATGGGGATTTTTAAGTAGCGAAGTTTGGCGCCATTCCACGAGCGTGTGCAATTTTGAAGGGTGACATGTTAGGTATCTATTTACTCAATGGTTTGTAGCAAGAGATATACAAATAAACCGCCCCTGAATCTCTCTTACTCCACTGCGCCAAAGAAAAGTGCAAAGCTATATAAAAGATGTGTAAATGAATACAAAATGTGTGTACATACACAGTGTACCGTGAAAAAAGCTGCCACTTAAATAAATACGTAAACTGATCAGAATCCCAAAACTATACCTCTCACACGTGTACAGATAGAGATAGCGGCACTAATATAAATTGTGTAAAATAATGGGTCAGAGCAGCATAACGCCTATGACCCTCTACTTATACATAAAAATATTAATAATAATAGTGTCATGAAAAATATTATTTTTATCATGAAAAGAAATTTCTTTAACACCCAGTGAAAAGTGTCACTATAAATAATAAATTACAAGAAATGAATTGTCAAGCTCAACAGTTGTTTTTCAATCTTCTTGTGTGAAAAATCTTCTACTGTTCCACCACACCACCGTGATAGTGACACCACTCCCTCTGAACAGCGCACTCACCAGATTGTATAGCCTCCCACTCTCGTGTTCGGCAAAACAGCAATTGACCCACACCTGGGTTGCATGTGATGAACCGTGAATCCAATCAAGCCAGCTCCATATGTGAAAAAATTAATAAAGTGCTCCACATAGCGTGATACCATTTTGACAGATTTATTAAAATCACTTCAAACACACTTCAATGGTTACACTCACTTTTAAACTGAAACATAAAAGCCTTTAAAAAAATCCACAGCAAGCAACAGGATCAGTGATCCAACAGTGCACCGCGGTCACAACGGACCTGAAGTGTAAATTGGTGTATCTCTCTTGGCCAATCCCATTTGAAGAAGTCTTTTCGACAAAACATGTCTTGGGCATGGTTACACGGCATTCCATCGCACTGACATTAGATGCCGCTGTCTGAGGACTACACCGATCGGATGGCTGGGCCTTAGAAGGTTGGGTGAGAGATACACCAGTTTACACTTCAGGTCCGTTGTGACCGCAGTGCACCGTTGTGACCGCGGTATCATCCATCAAATGACGGAGCAATCACATGTAAACAAACCGGCGTGATATCCGGTTCCTCTTTCCCCTCTACGTCCAGTGTGAGCTTAGAGGGGATAGATCGTGGCAGCAGCGCTGTGGGCTGCATGTGTAGTGCCCACAGCGCTTATGTGTGGCAAATTCATCCATCCATCCTTTCTCAGCCATGCATACCCATCCATACTCTGCAAACCCATCCATACTCTGCAAAGCCATCCATCCATCCATACTCAGCATACCCATCCATACTCTGCATACCCATCCATCCATACTCTGCATAACCATCCATACTCATCCATCCATCCATGCTCACCCATCCATACTCATCCATCCATCCATGCTCACCCATCCATCCATCCATACTCATCCAGCCATACTCCGCATACTCATCCATCCATACTCAGCATACTCATCCATCCATGCTCACCCAACCATACTCAACATACTCATCCATACTCTGCATACCCATCCATCCATCCATACTCAGCATACTCATCCAGCCATACTCCGCATACTCATCCATCCATACTCAGCATACTCATCCATCCATGCTCACCCAACCATACTCAACATACTCATCCATACTCTGCATACCCATCCATCCATCCATACTCAGCATACCCATCCATACTCTGCTCACCCATCCATACTCAGCATACTCATCCATCCATCAATGCTCACCCATCCATACTCAGCATACTCATCTTAACTCAGCATAGTCATCCATCCACCCATGCTCAGCCATCCATCCATCCTCAGCAATACTCATCCATCCATGCTCAGCCATCCCATCCACCCCCATCCATAATTAGCCATACCCATCCATACTCAGCCGTACCCAGCTATACTCAGTCGTAACCAGCCATACTCAGCCACACCCATCCGTACCCGGCCATACTTATTCATGCTCAACCATCCCCATCCATGGCTCATCCATCCCCATTCATGCTCATCCATGCCACATCAGTTTTCATCCATGCCACATCCATGCCACTACAGTGCCTCACAAAAGTGTAATAGGTAGTCAAATTAGATTTGAAACTTATGTCCCTAGAACACCTGATGGTGCTCCCTGCATGTTGGGCCTCTGTATGTGGCCACGCTGTTTAAAAGTCTCACACATGTGGTATCGCCATACTCAGGAGGAGTAGCAGAATGTGTTTTGGGGTGAAATTTGTGCTATGCATATGCTGTGTGTGAGAAATAACCTGCTAATATAACAATTTTGTGAAAAAAAAAAAGAAAAAAAATCTTTATTTTGCAAAGAATTGTGGGGAAAAATTACAACTTCAAAAAACACACCATGCCTCTTACTAAATACCTTGGAATGTCTACTTTCCAAAAAAGGGGTCATTTGGGGGGTATTTGTACTTTCCTGGCTTGTTAGGGTCTCAAGAAATGATATAGGCCGTCAGTACTTCAGGTGTGATCAATTTTCAGAGATTGGCATCATAGCTTGTGGACTCTATAACTTTCACAAAGACCAAATAATATACACCGATTTGGGTTATTTTTACCAAAGATATGTAGCAGTATAAATTTTGGCCAAAATATATGAAGGAAAATTACTAATTTGCTAAATTTTATAACAGCAACGAAGAAAAATGCATTTTTTAACTGAATTTACGGTCTTTTTTCTTTTATAGCGCAAAAAATAAAAACCCAGCGGTGATTAAATACCACCAAAAGAAAGCTTTATTTGTGTGAAAAAAGGATAAACATTTCATATAGGTACAGTGTTGCATGACTGAGTAATTGTCATTCAAAATGTGAGAGCACCGAAAGCTGAAAATTGGTCTGGTTAGGAAGGGGGTTTAAGTGCCCAGTGGTCAAGTGGTTAAGGGCTTGCTCACACCATACATGCATGAAAACTGATGGGAAAACCAGTTTCCATGAGCGTCAGTTATGTGCCCTATTCACACCAATGTTGAGTTCATGTCCGTTTTTTTCTGTGCAGAAAAAATCCGGAGATGATACCAGTGCTATGGTGTGAACAAGGCACATAGAGAACAATTATTTTTTTGTGCCCTTGCAGAACGCGTGCACTTGCAGAAAAACTGACGTCTCTGCACTATGGTGTGAACGAAGCCTAATGCCCCGTACACACGGTCCGATTTTCCGACGGAAAATGTTCGATGGGAGCTTGTTTCAGAAATTCCGACCGTGTGTAGGCTCCATCGTACATTTTCCATCGGAATTTCCATCACACAAAATTTGAGATCTGGGATCTGAGATCAAATTTTCCTACAACAAAATCCGTTTTCGTAAATTCCGATCGTGTGTACACAATTCCGACGCACAAAGTTCCACGCATGCTTGGAATCAAGCAGAAGAGCCGCACTGGCTATTGAACTTCATTTTTCTCGGCTCGTCGTACGTGTTGCACGTCACCGCGCTCTTGACTTTCGGATTTGTGTGACCGTGTGTATGCAAGATAAATTTGAGCCAACATCCGTCGGAAAAAATCCATGGATTTTGTTGTCGGAATGTCCGATCGTGTGTACGGGGCATAACGGTTTAAAAAAACAGTTACATTCATGGAATGCCAGTATCCGTCAGAATTGGCGACCCATCAGATTAGGTAGTGAAAATTACGTTGTTACCTGCACATGCGTACACCCACTACCAGGTTGCCTAATCTGAAAGAACACCTGCAGTCAGAAGAAGACAGCGGACGCCTTACTTCACCCAGATATGTCTTTAATTTAACAGTAATTTTAGCAATAAAGTGAGCGTGTATACATATACAGGAAGTCCCCCCGGTGCTATCTTCCCTTGGGTGCACATTGGGGAAGTTCTGTGCTGGCTGTGTCCCAGCCAGTCACAGATCGCTGTAAATGGCTAATCACAGCGACCGTTTTCAGCGCGATCGGCGGTGCCAATGAGAGATGATCTCATATGTAAACATATGAGATCATCTCATCGCCGGCTCTCCCTCCTCACACAGAGACAGCGTGTGAGGAGGGAGAGCGAACCGCTGCAGCGTGAGTAAAATTTTTTTTAAAAAAGCGAAAAAAAAGTGACGTCAGTGCCATCTGTCCCTACTGTTATCTGTCCCCACTGCCATCTGTCCCCATTGCCATCTGTCCCCACTGCCATCTGTCATCAGTGCCACATATTAGTGCCATCTGTCATCAGTGCCACGTATCAGTGCCATCTGTCATCAGTGCCACATCAGTGTCATCAGTGCCACATATCAGTGCCATCTGTCATCAGTGCCACGTCAGTGTCACGTGTCATTGTCCTGGTGCTCCAGGGCCTTCAAAAGTGTAATAGGTAGTCAACAAGTTAGATGTGTAATTTATGCTCCTAGAACACCTGATGGTGCTCCCTGCATGTTGGGCCTCTCTATGTGGCCTCTCTATGTGGATGTGAAAAAGTCCCACACATGAGGTATCGTAATACTCAGGAGGAGTAGCAGAATGTATTTTGGGGTGTTATTTGTGGTATACACATGCCATGTGAGAGAAATAACCTATTACAATGACAATTTTGTGGGGGAAAAAAAAAATCTTAATTTTGCAAAGAATTGTGGGAAAAAATGATAACATCAAAAAGCTCACCATGCATCTTACTAAATACCTTGGAATGTCTACTTTCAAAAAAGGGGTCATTTGGGGGGTATTTGTACTTTCCTGGCTTGTTCGGGTCGCAAGAAATGAGATAAGCCGTCAGTACATCAAGTGTGATCAATTTTTGTATGATTTGCACCACAGCTTGTAGACTCTATAACTTTCACAAAGACCAAATAATATCCACTAATTTGGGTTATTTTTACCAAAGATATGTAGCAGTATAATTTGTGGCCAAAATTTATGAAGAAAAATTAATAATTTGCAAAATTTTATCACAGAAACTAAGAAAAATGCGTTTTTTTTCAAAATTTTCGGTCTTTTTTAATTTATAGCGCAAAAAATAAAAAACCCAGAGGTGATCAAATACCACCAAAAGAAAGCTATATTTGTATGAAAAAAAGACAAAAAATGTATATGGGTACAGTATTACATGACTGAGTAATTGTCATTCAAAGTGTGAGAGAGCTGAAAGCTGAAAATTGGTCTGGGCAGGACAGGGGTTTAAGTGCCCAGTAGGCAAGTGGTTCATTTTAAAAGGTTAAAGGTTTAGCGCTGACAGTGCGGGGTGTACCAACATGGTTTCCGCCACCGTCCTACTGCTGGCATCCAGCTTCTTTCAAAATTTAACATCAAATCACCATTACAGGAGTGAATATCCTATATTTATATACTGTACGCTCACTTTATTGCTAAAATAACTCTTAAATTCAAGACATAGATGGGTGTACTAAAATGTCTGCTGCTGCCTTCTTCTAACTACGAACATCTGACTTTACTATGTAAACATGGCTTTTTTTTTATTAAAGCAAATGATAAAATTATTTTTAATTTTTGATCTTTTGCTTTTAAGGGCAGAGGAGAGATTTGGGGTCTCTTAGACCCCAGATCTCTCCATAAAGAAGACCTGACATGCTGTACTGTTATCGCAAGGGATGTTTACATTCCTTTTGATAGCAATTAAAGCTATCAAAAGTTTTTTTTTTTTTTTTAAGGGACAAAAATTTTAAAAATGTAATAAAATAAAAATGTTTAAAGCGCCCCCCGTCCCCACACGTAGTAGTGAACACACCCACATATGTAAACGGGGTTTGCACCACACGTATGAGGTTTTGCCGCAAACGCCTGAGTGAGAGCAATAGTTCTAGCATTAGATCTCCTCTGAAACTCTAAATTGGTAACCTGTAGAAAATGTTAAAGTATTTTTTAAGTACCGTAGTTTGGCGCCATTCCAGGAGTTTGCACAATTTTAAAGCATGACATGTTAGGTACCTCTTTACTCTGTGTGATATCATCTTTATATTGTACATTAAAATTGGGGTATATATTATGTTTCTCTTCTTTTTATTTACGGCCATCATTTCACTCTCTAGGGTCTCTGCTGAAAAAAATATATAAAGTTTGGGGGTTCTAAGTAATTTTCTAGCAAAAAAATGCTGATTTTTACTTGTAAACAAGCGTCAAAAAAAGGCCTGGTCCTAAGTAGATAAGGGGCACAGGCTGAGCACTAGTAGGATAGAGCTGGAGTAGGTGGGTGAAAGGTAGAGATGGGCCGAACACCCCCGTTCGGTTTGCCGCAAAACTCCCGAATAGGGGAAAAGTTCTGCCCAAACCACAAACTCCATTGATGTCTATAGGAGCCGAATATGAAAAATCAAAAGTGCCCATTTTGAAGGCTTATACGCAAATAATTGGCCATAAAACGAGTATGGGGGCCCGGGTACTGTCCTAGGGGACATGTATCAATGCAAATTTTTTTTTTAGAAACAATCATTATTAAAGGAGCAGTGGTTTTATTGATGCTTAAAGTGAAACAACAAAAATTAAAAATTCCTTTAAGCCCTTCTCAACCAGCCGTCACAGTTGTAGTGCGATAAGTCTCCTCACCCAGGCGCCGGAGTCAATGCGCGTGCCTGGCTGTCGTGATGACCGCCGGGCACCCACGATCGCTCCACACAGAGACAGAACGGAGACCTGTTAATATAAACAGACAGATCTCTGTGCTTTTAGGGGTGAGGAGCACAATCTGTTGTTCATACTAAGTATGAACAACGATAGGTCTCCTCCCCCCGGCAGTCCCATCCCCCCACAGTTAGAATCACTCCCTAGTTAACACAGTTAACCCCTTGATCGCCCCCTACTGTTAACCCCTTCCCTGCTGTATAAATGCCAATGATCCCAAAAATGTGTCAAAAGTGCCGATCTGTCTGCCATAATGTTGCAGTCCTGATAAAAAAAAAAAAAAAATCGCTGATCGCTGCCATTACTAGCAAAAAAATAAATAAATAAATAAAAATGCTATAAATCTTTCCCCTATTAATTATTATTTTGTAGACACTATAACTTTTGCGCAAACCAGTCAATATACGCTTATTGCGATTTTTATTACCAAAAATATGTAGAAGAATGCATATCAGCCTAAACTGAGGAAAAAAATATCTTTTGTTAAAAAAAATTAGGGATATTTCTTATAGCAAAAAGACTTTTTTTGTTTATAGCGCAAAAAATAAAACCCACAGAGATGATCAAATACCACCAAAAGAAATCTCTATTTGTGGGAAAAAAAGGACGTCAGTTTTGTTTGGGTACAACGTCGCACGGCCACGCAATTGTCAGTTAAAGTTACGCAGTGCCGTATCGCAAAAAATGGCCTGGTCATTGAGCAGCCAAATCTTCCGGGGCTGAAGTGGTTAAATATAGTGCCTGGGGGTCCCCTTAGTCTGTCTGTAAAGTGGCACATCTGTAGCATGCATAAAACATGCTGCAGCAAAATAGACATTGCTAAAGAAAACAAATCACATTTAAATTGACTTGCGGTTGCAACTGGCGGCACCCGGCTATTTAAAAATAAAGAAAAAAACCTTGTGGCCCCCCCCCATACCAGACCCGACGGTATGGATTTTAAGGAAAACCCCACATCAAAATATAAAAAAATAATAATCCATACTAGACACTTATGTGAGCATGCAGCCAGGTCAGGAAAGGGGGGTCTCTTCTCCACAACCCTGGGCTGTGGTTGTTGGGGTCTGCGGGCAGGGGACTTATTGGAATCTGGGGGCCCCCTTTTGACAAATCATTTATCAAAAATAAAAAAACTGTGCCCCCCGATGTAGATCCATCGTCTAGCACGACGCCCGCTGACCCGAAAAAAGAAAAATCGCTTTATCCGCCGTGAAGGTAACCCGCCAAATGGCTGGCTTGCCATTTGACAGTTCTTATATAGGTAACGTGACGGTGTATGCTGGGTCTGTGATGTCACTGCTGAAGGCATGTGGCCTTGTATGGTTCCGCAGGCTGCATGCTCGGATAAGGGTCTGGTATGGATTGGGGGGGACCCCACGTCATTTTTTTTTAAAACACAAATGTTTTTTTCTTTTTAATTCAGCTGTCAGCGGGGAAGCCCATGGACAGCTGATGACTCTTCGGTTGTTAAGGACGCCGCAGCCGGCTTCCTGGCCCAGCTCCTTAACAACCAGCTTTTACTGCGCCCAAAGCATTGCTCAATCAGGGCTTAGATTGCACTGTGCGATGCATCCAAGGCGAGAGAGCTCAGAAGGCTGGGCGCAGACACCGATCAGGCACAGCAGTACATTAAGAGACTCATGGGAGTAATGAGAGAATGGCAGGTAGAATGAAGATTGTATCGTATAATGCGAGAGGGCTTTGTTCGATTGGCACGAACTGCGTCACATGAAGGCAGAGATAAGTTTTTTTGCAAGAGACGCACTTCGTGGCAGGGTCGACCCCTCGTATGCCTCTTTTTCCATATAATCAATGGTTTCATGCACCTTCACCCATTCCTAGGGCTAGAGAAGTTATACACAAACAATGTCCCTTAGTACCTACAGAAACACAAGTAGATCCTGAGGGACGCTTTCTTTTTGTTAAAGGAAAGATCCAGGGCCAGTGTTATACCCTAGCTACTATATATGCCCCCAATAGCCATACCATTAAAATTTCTATCTAAAACTTTGGATATCCTGGGGAAGTTTCAGGAAGGTCTATTGGTTATGGGAGGGGATTTTAACATTACCTTGGACCCTAGTCTAGACACCTCTTCGGAGAAAACCTTTGTGTCTCATAAGGCGTTAAGATATGTTAAACAGCACCTTCGCTCTCTGCATTTGGTGGACAGTTGGAGGGTGCTGCATGAGCAGGACAGGGATTTCAGTTATTACTCCAAAATACACAATGTATATTCAAGGATTGATATGTTGCTGATCAACCAATATTATCTAAATTATGTAAATTCATCAACTATTGAGTCAATCACCATGTCAGACCATGCTCCAATAAGTTTAACGCTATGTCCGGCATCGATTGGGAGCCTGGAAAGAACATGGCGATTGAATTAATCTATTTTGGATGATAAACAGAATGTGTAATCCTTGTCCCGCACACTAGCACTATACTTTGAGACCAATATATCATAGGAGGTGTCTGACCAAGTGGTATGGGAAGCCCACAAGGTGGTCATAAGAGGGGAGTTCATTTCAATGGGTTTGCATATTAAAAAAGAAAGACAGAAGGAAATGGTCGTGCGCTTAGAGAAAATACATAAACTTGAAATTAAACATAAGGCCCAATTAAAACCTGACATGCAGAGACTGGAGAAACTACGGGCAGACTTAAAACAGCTTCTCGATCCAAAAGTTCAAAATAAACATAGATACTTTGCCCACGATTCTGTGAACAGGGGAATAAGGGTGGGAGACTATTGGCTAGACAACTAAAGCAACAACAAGATAAGCAGATAGTGGACTCCCAAGCAATAGCTGCTGAGTTTCAGCGCTTTTATGCGTCTCTATATTACATAGACTCAGTTCCTGTGGGGGCAGACGTTTGGATAGAATTCGGGAATATCCTGAGGCCTCAGGGCTACAGGCCATTCCATCTGTCGCTTTAGAGGAAATGGAAAAAGCAATCTCCATTGAAGAGTTGGGAGGAGAGATTGCGGCTTTGCCATTAGGTAAAAGCCTGGGACCTGATGGTTTTACAAATATATATTATAAAGTTTTCCTCAATCCTGTTGGTTCCTCTTTGCAGATACCTTAACTCTATCTCGGTCTCTAACCCATTGCCTCCAGAGGCACTGTTGGCTTATGTGACAGTTCTCCCGAAGGTAGGGAAAGACCAGCAGTGCTGTGCCAGCTACAGACCCATCTCCCTCCTTACCTCTGACACTATTATTATACAGGATTTATATAGCGCCGACAGTTTAGGCAGCACTTTACAACATTAGGGCAGACAGTACAATTCAATACAGGAGGAATCAGAGAGCCCTGCTCGTTAGAGCTTACAATCTAGGAAGGAGGGTCAAGTTATACAAAAGGGTAATAGCTGTGGGGGATGAGCTAATGGAGAAAATAGTGCAGTTGTTAGATGGCGGCAGGATAGGCTTCTCTGAAGTGGAAAGTTTTCAGGGATCACCTAAAAGCGGATACATTTAGAGACAGTCTGACAGATTGGGGTAGGGAATTCCAGAGGATGGGCGAGGCTCGGGAGAAGTCCTGGAGGCGGATATGGGAGGAGGTGATGAGGGAGCTAGAGAACAGGAGGTCCTGGGAGGAACGGAGATGGTGATTACGTTGGTATTTTGAGACTAGGCTAGTTATGTAGCTGGGGGCAGAGTTGTGGATGGCTTTGTAACTTATTGTTAGTATTTTGAATTTAATTCGTTGGGCGAGTGGCAGCCAATGGAGGGATTGGCAGAGAGGGGTAGCAGACACTGAGCGGTTTGTAAGGTGGATGAGTCTGGAAGCATCATTCATGATGAACTGAAGGGGGGATAGTCTATTTAAAGGTAAGCCAATGAAGAGGGAGTTGCAGTAGTCGAGGCAAGAGATAACCAGGGAGTCAATCAGAAGCTTTGTGGTTTCATTGGTTAGAAAGGGACGTAGTTTAGAGATGTTGCGGAGGTTGAGGCGGCAAACTTTGGAAAGTGATTGGATGTGGGACTGAAAGGAGAGTTCAGAATCCAGGATCCAGGAACCCTGACAAGTGGGAATGGGTGGATGGTTTTGCCATTGCTCTTGACAGATAAGTCCGGGGAAGAGGCACGTGGGGGGAGGAAATATTATAAGCTCGATTTTGGACAAGTTGAGTTTGAGGAAGTGGTGTGACATCCATACAGATATGTCGGTTAGTAAGTTAGTGATGCGTGAGGAGACTGATGGAGTGAGTTGAGGGGTGGAGAGATAGATTTGTGTGTCATCAGGGTAGAAATGATATTGAAAGCCATGAGAGGCTATCAGCTGACCCAGGGAAGAGGTGTAGACTGAAAATAAAAGAGGTCCAAGAACAGAACCTTGGGGGACCCCGATGGAGAAGGGAAGAGGAGTGGAGGAAGTAGAATTGTAAATGACACTGAAGGTGCGTTGGGATAGGTAGGATGAGAGCCACTGAAGAGCACAGTCACGGAGACCGAGGGAGTAAAGTTTTTTTTTTTTGAGGAGGGGGTGGTCAACTGTGTCAAAGGCAGCTGAAAGGTCCAGAAGTAGGAGTACAGAATAGTGTCCGTTGGTTTTTGCAGTTAGTAGGTCATTTGTGAGTTTTAAAAGAGCAGTTTCTGTGGAGTGTTGGGGGCGAAATCCAGACTGAAGGGGATAAAGAAGGTTGTTCTTAATGAGGTGGTCACTCAGTTGGTTGTAAACCAGGCGTTCAAGGAGTTTAGAGGAAAAGGGGAGCAAGGAGATAGGGCGTAGGTTGTTAAGATTGGAAGGGTCCAAGGATGGCTTTTTAAGTATGGGGGTGACCAGTGTGTGTTTTAGAGCATTGGGGAAAATGCCAGAGGTGAGGGAGAGATTGAAGATGTGGGTTAGAGAGTGTAGGATGGGGTCAGAGGGCGACCGTAGCATTTGAGAGGGAATAGGGTCCAGTGGACAGGTGGTTAGGTAGGCGATAGAAAGGAGTTTAGCAACTTTGTCTGTAGTAGCAGATTTGAATGAGGGGAGTATCAGTTGTACCTGTTGACATGGGGTCTTAACTGGGGGAGATACCTGTAGAGTGGAGATTTCATCACGGATTGTATCAATCTTGTTTTTGAAGTGATTAGCGATCTCCTGGGCAGTGAGTGGAGGATGAAGTAGAGAGTTGAAGGTAGAGAAGAGTTTACGGGGACTGGATGAGAAGGTGTTAATGAGAGTTGTAAAATAGGTTTGCTTGGCAGTGTGGAGGGAAGAATAGTATTTTTGGAGGGCAGATATATATTGGTTGAAGTCTTTGAGAGACGTAGTCTTGTGCCACAGACTCTCAAGAGCGCGACTACGTTTTTTGAAAATTTTAGTGTCATCTGTTTGCCAGGGTTGAGGTCTGATTCTGCGTGTAGTGAGAGGAGCGAGCTTGTCCAGGGTGGAGGACAGGGATTTATTGTAGATGGACGTGGTTTGGTTGGGGCAGGACAGGGGAGAGAGTTTGTCATAGAGGTGGTCAGTAGCAGAGGAGAGAGGAGTTGCGAAAGTTTCTACGGGTGATGGTTAGGCGATTGGAGGGAAAGGTGGTGGAAGACAGGGGGAGAGAGAAACGAATAAGGTGATGGTCGGAGAGAGGAAAAGGATTGTTTGCGAAGGACACTAAGCTCCTGGCTGAAATTCTGGCCCTAGGGGTACAAGAACATAGTATTGGTTGTTTGACATAAGTAATAGGGTGCTGTAAAGCCCCCTTCTTAATTATACCTTGAATAATGTTTTGGTTATGGGTAGTTAAGTGGGTATTTTCCTTTTTTTTTTCTCTTTCTCTCTCTCTTTTGAAGAGGACATGATCAAGGAACCAGAGTGTTTTCTCAGGGTGGGGGGGTTAGTGTGTTGTATGTTAATGAAAAGATTTATATAGATATAGTGTGTAATCTGTATTTCTATGCTGTATGTTGGATTTTTTTCTTAAGAAAAGGTGATTATAAAAAAAAAAAAAATTGCACTGTGCATTGCAGAGCGTTCGGCGGGGCTAACACACGTCATACGCCCTACAAATTCAGGTGTCCATGGGGTGAACAGCCAATGTCCGGACCGAACTTATGCTTGGGCCGAAGCATTCGCCCAACACTAGTGAAAGGTCAGCTGGCCAATAATAGAGGTGGGGGAGGGGGACACTGTACAAGGGTGGTGTAAGCAGAGAAGACCAGAGCAGTACCATGGAGCACGGCTCCCTTAGCTGTGTGGATTACATAGGACTGCCCAGGGCAGCCCTCATTCCAGCTGTAGTGTGGAGACATGCTGTATACACACACGGGAAGCACCGCACTCCATGCAGGCAGAGCCCCCTCACCTTCACACTCTGCCGGAGAGGTCCATGTCACCGGGAAGACACACACCACACCGACCACAAACCAGCCCACCACATCCCTCATAGTCATCCTCCTATCTACCCGCCCCCTATCCTGATGTCATATTCAATGGACAGGCTCAGGGACCGCCCCCTCCGCTCAGCCAGCCTCGACAGGTTTATGATTGGGTGAATAGGGGAGCCAGAGCGAGCGATGTGATACCGCTTCTGCGCTCTCATTGGCTGGAGGCTCTCACCATACTGCCACCGCATTGGCCGCATGAGGATTCTCTGTACCAAACACCGGTATGGCGGCGATCGGTGTGCACTTGGGGTGCACGTGTGCGTGTGTGGCCGTGTATAAGGTAAAAGGGGTTCGAAGAACGGGTGGGGATTGGTCAGTGCTGGCACGTGGTTTGGAGTACATAGGGGCCGGTGTTCATTGTGATGAGGCACCCATACACAGTGTATAGTCCTGCCATGAGCAGGGATAGTGTGTACATGAATAGAGTCTATAGTCTCACCCATTGCTGCCTCATATACATGTGAGTGCTGTTCCATTTCAGGCGTACAGTGTAATACAAATGACATCTTCACATGACCATTGTCTCATTCTGTTTTTTAACCTCTTCAATACTAGACACTTATACCCCTTCCTGCTGGGGTTAATTTTCAGCGCTGTCGCACTTTGAATAACAATTCCGCGGTCGTGCAACACTGCACCCATATATCATTTTTAGCATCTTTTTTTTTTTTTGAGACAAATAAAGCGTTCTTTTAGTGGTATTTAATCACCTCTGACTAAACACTTCAGCCCCGGGAGATTTGGCTGCTCAATGACCAGGCCATTTTTTGCGATACGGCACTGCGTCGCTAACTGACAATTGCGCGGTCGTGCAACGTTGTACCCAAACCAAATTGACTGCCTTTTTTCTCCCCCACAAATAGAGCTTTCATTTGGTGGTATTTGATCACCTCTGTGGGTTTTATTTTTTGCGCTATAAACAAAAAAAAAAGTTTTTTGCTATGATAAATATCCCCATATTTTTTTTAAAAAAGCAAATTTTCTTCCTCAGTTTAGGCCGATGTTTATTCTTCTACGTATTTTTGGTAATAAAAATCGCAATAAGCGTATATTGATTGGTTTGCACAAAGGTTAATATCTAAAAAATCTGGGAAAGATTTATGGCATTTTTATTATTATTATTATATATTTTTTTACTAGTAAAGACAGCGATCAGCAATTTTTTTTTTTTTTTTTTTTTTTTCAGGACTGCAACATTATGGCAGACTGGACGCTTTTTTGGGACCATTGGCATATATACAGCGATCAGTGCTATAAGAATGCACTTATTACTGTATAAATGTCACTGGCAGGGAAGGAGTTAACTATGTTACCTAGGGAGTGATTTTAACTGTGAGGGGGTGGGACTGCCTGGGTGAGGAGACCGATCCTTGTTTGTACATAGTATGAACAACCAATCGCTCTCCTCACCCCTGACAGCACGGAGATCTGTTTGTTTACATTGATAGATCTGCAGTCTGTCTCTGTGTGGAGCGATCGCGGGTGCCCAAATTAGTAAGTTTTCTCCTTCACTGATGGGCGCTGATGAGGCTGCAATGATAATCGGTTACCAGAAATTCTGTTTGCACTGTGATCAGCTGTGATTTGGGCACAGCTGATCACATGGTAAAGGGCTGCTGTGATTGGTCTTCACCATGACCTGTGATGACACAGCGATCACAGAGTGTGCAAAAGAGGTGTGGTTGCCGGGAAGACGTCCTTGGATGCCCTCTCTGAACAACAGAGCCACGCTGTAGCTGTCTTTCAGCTGTGACGTGGTAAGGAAGTGGTTAGAATTCTGTGTACATGGAATTCCCATAAATACTTCAGCATTATTCCAGAGATCCCCACCTACATCTACAGTGAGGCAAAAAAGTATTTAGTCAGCCACCAATTGTGCAAGTTCTCCCACTTAAATAGATGAGAGGTCTGTAATTGTCATCATAGGTATACCTTAACTATGAGAGACAAAATGTGGAAACAAATCCAGACAACCACATTGTCTGATTTTTGAAAGAATTTATTTGCAAATTATGGTGGAAAATAAGTATTTGGTCAATATCAAAAGTTCATCTCAATACTTTGTTATATATCCTTTGTTGGCAATGACAGAGGTCAAACGTTTTCTGTAAGTCTTCACAAGGTTGTCACTGTTGCTGGTATGTTGGCCCATTCCTCCATGCAGATCTCCTCTAGAGCAGTGATGTTTTGGGGCTGTCGCTGGGCAACATGGACTTTCAACTCCCTCCAAAGGTTTTCTATGGGGTTGAGATCTGGAGACTGGCTAGGCCACTCCAGGACCTTGAAATGCTTTTTTCGAAGCCACTCCTTCGTTGCCCAGGCGGTGTGTTTGGGATCATTGTCATGCTGAAAGACCCAGCCACGTTTCATCTTCAATGCCCTTGCTGATGGGAGGAGGTTTGCACTCAAAATCTCACGATACATGGCCCCATTCATTCTTTCATGTACACGGATCAGTCGTCCTGTTCCCTTTGCAGAGAAACAGCCCCAAAGCATGATGTTGCCACCCCCATGCTTCACAGTAGGTATGGTGTTCTTTGGTTGCAACTCAGCATTCTATCTCCTCCAAACACTACAAGTTGTTTCTACCAAACAGTTCTACTTTGGTTTCATCTGACCATATGACATTCTCCCAGTCCTCTTCTGGATCATCCAAATCCTCTCTAGCAAACCTCAGACAGGCCCGGACATGTACTGGCTTAAGCAGGGGGACACGTCTGGCACTGCAGGATCTGAGTCCCTGGCGGTGTAGTGTGTTACTGATGGTAGCCTTTGTTACATTGGTCCCAGCTCTTTGCAGGTCATTCACTAGGTCCCCCGTGTGGTTCTGGGATTTTTGCTCGCCGTTCTTGTGATCATTTTGACCCCACGGGGTGAGATCTTGCATGGAGCCCCAGATCGAGGGAGATTATCAGTGGTCTTGTATGTCTTCCATTTTCTAATTATTGCTCCCACAGTTGATTTCTTCACACCAAGCTGCTTGCCTATTGCAGATTCAGTCTTCCCAGCCTGGTGCAGGTCTACAATTTTGTTTCTGGTGTCCTTCGACAGCTCTTTGGTCTTCACCATAGTGGAGTTTGGAGTGTGACTGTTTGAGGTTGTGGACAGGTGTCTTTTATACTGATAACAAGTTCAAACAGGTGCCATTAATACAGGTAATGAGTGGAGGACAGAAGAGCCTCTTAAAGAAGAAGATACAGGTCTGTGAGAGCCAGAAATCTTGCTTGTTTGTAGGTGACCAAATACTTAATTTTCCACCATAATTTGCAAATAAATTCTTTAAAAAATCAGACAATGTGACTGTCTGGATTTGTTTCCACATTTTGTGTTTACAATTCATTCTGCACTTTTAATACCTCCACCCATTCAAATGCATTGAGAGCAGAACGTGTAATCAATGAAGTGGTGTGAGCCTGCGTGAAAAAACATACCCCAAGCATCCCTTTAGACCAGCATGTTTTTCCCTGCTAGCCACTGAATGGTGCAGACTAGAGCTGTGCTGATCAGTTGCTTGATTCCTGTACTAGAAGCAGATCTGATAGAATGTAATCAAACAAATAAAGGGGAGACTGTATAGCAAACGTCTATCCAGTGGCCAGCTTCCTCCCTGGTATATGCACACCTAAAGGGTGTCCAGGGATGTGTTCTTTCACTATAGCAATCAGCAGGAAGTTGATGTTTTACCCCCTTTTTCTGCTGGCTGCAATAAAAAGCAGGAAATATTTTTAAAAACCAATTACAGCCACAGGGATGGACTGAGGATATGCACAGATTTGTAAAAAACAAAAAAACAACAATACTAATATAGTACTTTGAGCAAGTGATAAATGCCCTTTGTTGATATTTAAAGTAAAAATAAAGTCAAAACCTTTTTCATTTTGGATAGAATAAGGGCGGGTTATAACCTCTATCAGTTTTTTTTGTCATCTGTAGCCCATTGGGGAAATTTCCCTTCACTTCCTGTCATATAGCCACAACAGGGAGTAGGAGGAAATCACTCCAAGTGATTCATGTTTGCCACCAGAACTAGTGTTCCTTTTGGAAGATATCCTCACTATTCCTGTTCTGGTGACAATCCAAAAGTTGGAATATTCTTTCACTTTCATTCTCGGTGATAAAAGTAAACAGGAAAAATAAGGTGAGTTTTCTGAATGGTGACACAGACAACATTAAAAGACTGACAGGTGTTATAATTAGGGATGAGCCGAACACCCCCCCGGTTCAGTTCGCACCAGAACATACCGACCAGGCAAAAAAATTCAGCAGAACACTGGAACACCGTTAAAGTCTATGGGGCACGAACATGAAAAATCAAAAGTGCTAATTTTAAAGGCTTATATGCATGGTATTGTCATAAAAAGTGTTTGGTGACCCGGGTCCTGCCCCAGGGGACATGGATCAATGCAAATTATAAAAAAAAAAAAAAAAAAACGGCCGTTTTTTTGGGAGCAGTGATTTTTTTTTTAATGCTTAAAGTGAAACAATAAAAATGAAATATTCCTTTAAATATTGTGCCTGGGGGGTGTCTATAGTATGCCTGTAAAGTGACACATTTTTCCCATGTTTAGAACAGTACCACAGCAAAATGACATTTCTAAAGGAAAAATTGTCATTTAAAACTGATCACGGCTGTAATGAATTGTCGGGTCTCGGCAATATAGATAAAACTCATTGAAAAAAAGAGCGTGGGATCCCCCCAGTCCATTACCAGGCCCTTTGGGTCTGGTATGAATATTAAGGGGAACCCCGAACCAAAATGTAAAAAAAAAATATTGTGTGGGGGCCATTCATGTAAGACGACTAAAGACTGCATGACCTGGAGGCATTTTGCCAAGACGAATGGGCAGCTATACCACCTGCAAGAATTCGGGGCCTCATAGACCACTATTACAAAAGACACTGTCATTGATGCTAAAGGGGACAATACACAGTATTAAGAACTAAGGGAATGCAGACTTTCTAACAGGGATCATTTCATTTGTTTACTTGTCGCTATGTTTTGTTTTATGATTGTGCCATTCTGTTATGATCTACAGTAGAATATAAATCCCATAAGAAATAAAAGAAATGTGTTTTGCCTGCTCACCCATGACACATACTGGTACATTGTACATATGTATATTACCAATTCTCCATGGGTATGCAAACTTTTGAGCACAACTGTATACTTTTAATGTAATGAATGAGACTTTAGTACTCCTTTTAAACATCTTTGTTTTAGCTAATGGAATGCTAGTTAATGGGAAGAGAAGAGGTAAGAATATTTTTTCAGGCACTACACTATGCTCAGGTGTCAACTGCACAATTTAATATCAGAATCTTGATATTGCTTTGAGAAACGTGCTTCATATTGCTCAGGTGAGATTGGGGTTACTTGTTCTCCTCTCCTGCTGCTCTATTTGCTGAAGAAAAAAAATATCAGGTACTTCCAGGTATAAGAGGAGGTGACTTGGTCTCCTGCTATGTGAACGTGCAATTTCCAAATTAGGCACTAGTGTCATCACTTGGGAACAGGGAGAGAGGACTCAACCCTGTGTGGACTCCAGCTATGAGTGACTTGGAACTACCCCTCACAGAGATAGTATAAGCCACTACCCCAGCTGGCTGTCACTTTAAAAATCAAATTCCATAAAAATGCAGCCTGAATGAATAGAAAAAGCTCAACTACAGGAAAAGTAAAAGTCCTCCCTTGCAGTGGGTTATTTGCTTATGTCTAGAGAACAGTAAAAGCTCTTTTACTTACCTGATCCTCCGATCCTCTGGCTAATGGCACTCAATTACTTTCTGGCAGTGGACTGTCCCTTGGGGTTGTCCCATCCTTTGTGAGGCCCTTCATTGGCCTTGATGACATCAAAGGACCTTAGGCCACCAGAGTTCAGGGGAGAAGAGGCTGCCAGGACTGGCCTACCAGGGCAGAAAAACTTGCGGTAGTTGAGGATCGGGTGAGATAAACTGCTTTACCAAGTCTCCTATAATTTAAGTGAGCATTTAACCCACGCAGTGTGGGCCCAGCCCCAATGTAAATGATGTCTTTTACTTTTCCTGGAGTTAGGTCTTAATACCTCTCTCTGAGCACTGAGTCCCCATTAAGAGCTAACTTTCTCTAGGAGAATCTTCATTATCCGACACTGCTGTCCCTTGCATTACTTCTGGTCACCAGTTTTTTTTTCCCATAACAGACCCGTGTTTTTCTGTTTTCTTCCAGGATGGTCGTGCTGATGTGGTCGCCAATGATGCCGGTGACAGAGTAACACCTGCTGTTGTTGGATTCTCGGAAAATGAAGTGGTATGGCAGTTCTGTATTAGCCTAATGTTTGGCACAGGTCCAGCTGGTAACCAGCTAAGATTAGCTTGTTCTTTCTCCATTTTATCTTTTCAGATTGTTGGCTTGGCAGCAAAACAGAGCAGAGTGAGAAATGCAGCAAATACTATTGTGAAAGTGAAACAAATATTGGGGAGGAGGTATGTTGCAAATTTTTCTCAAAGTTGAGCTGGTGCAATTTTAGAGTTTAGGAGCTGAACAGTGCAGTTTAAGAGCCTATTGCCATTTGAAAGAATATGACTCTTATTTGAGCCAAAAGGCTTCAGTCTGTTCTGTACCAGCTGTAATTTTATTAAAGTGATTGTAAGCGATCACCTTGTAAAACAACCCATTCAGTTTAAGATGGAAATGAAAGTATGTATAAATGAAAAAAAAAAACCTAAATGCGGGGGAAGGGGGGCTCGGGGTGGGAGAGAGAAGTAGCAGCACCACCACACTTATCTTCCCAGTGAATGGCTGTGCAGTAGGGGGCGTGTCAGGACAAGTCTGATCATTGGAGGAGAGCACACGGCGTTCCCAGCACAGCTAGAGAACTGACAACGGTGTGCTCTCCTGCTTAGTGCGGCCAGTTTTTAATAGGAAAGCAGAGGGACTGGCAGGAACACAAGGGATTCCACACAAAGGAAGCAATACAAAGAGAACAGGATACTTTTTCTTGCAAGTACATTGTATAGCAGGCACATATCAGGAATATGATATGTTGAGGTAACAAACACTTTAAAGCGGGACTACACATATGAGCATCACTAACCAAAAACACTATTTAATTCATTTTTAACATTCAAAGCAAACGCACCTGTCCATCTGTGTCTCAATGCTTTATTTTACTGAGGAATCACTTTGAAAAACACCCCCACTAGCATTTCTTCTTGTGGCTATCCTGAGTAATGGGAGGTGATTTATGTAGCATTTACTTTCTGGAAGCCATCCTCAGGCATGCAAGAAGGAGGTTGTGCTTAGCTGAGAAAACCCCTCCTCGCCTCCTGAAGACTCCTGGGATGTATGACATCATTTGCTTAGGCAAACTACTTCAGTTACTACCTGGAAACCAGGTTGTAACTGAAGTAATGTACAAGAAAAAAAAAGTATAAAACAAGTAACTATAATATACGTTCTTATCCATTTACTAGTAGCATAAGGATTAAAAATAGTTTGTATTGATTGAGAGAGTAAAGTTCTACTTTAAGTATTAGTAAGATGGGCATGGATCGATCGAAATTCAGCCGGGACAGTCCAAATTTTGATCTAAGTGTGGCCCTCCCTGTTTGACAGAAATCGATCATTAGAATTACTTCTGTCCAATGGACAAGTTGGGAAAACCTTTTTCAATCAATATATTCTTACATCAGTGGATTTTGCTGTCAAAACATAATGTCCCAAGGGGGGGGGTTTCCACCATTCACCTCGCTTGTGTAGATGGAGGAATCTGTTCATTTCTTTTCTAGTTAGACTTCTATCCGGGGAAAAAACCCTTTATGCCCAGACTTGGAGACATTGGCTTCATAGCTGCTGGCATTGTACAGCTCTGACTGAAAGCTTTCTTTTGGTTGTAGATACTTTCAGCCATTTATGGAATGGAAAGTTAAAGCTGAAGTCCAGATATGATTTACAGTACTCTGGCCTGCACCAATGTAAGTATGCATATTTTCATACCCAAGGGTCTGTAGTAGTTGGCACTATTACAGTGATCGCTACTGTCTTCTGGGTCCTGTGCTAAGCAATTTTGCCAGTGAACACTGACCACAGGGGGTTTTTTGTTCACTGAATACAAGGTGTTCTCTAATCAGACTAGGTGGAGACATCCATCACCAATCCTCTCCACTTTATTAGCCAGACAACACCTTGTATGCCTTGAAAAAAATACAATGGCAATCTTTATTGGAGCTGCTGAGTGAGCGACTCCCTATAGTCAGTGTACAGAGGGGAAGGCACAGAATTTGGAAGATAGCGGTGGTCTCTGTAGCAGTGCTAAATACTACAGTGATCGTCCACTTCCCCAGCCGCCCCTAGGGTATGAAATTTGCATGCTTACATTGTGCCAAGCTGCAGCAATGTAAGTTATGCAATACAGAAAAATCCAATTCAGCTTTATATAAACTAAGATTGGTTGTTATGAATTTCTCTACTTTTTTATATCATCTAACTTGTTTTATTTCTTTCTGCATCTTAGCTTTGGAGACCCACAGGCTCAAAAGCACATCTCTGAAAGCAAATGTTCAGTAAGTTAACATTATTCTTGTTTTTCCATTCTGGTCAGTTCAAGTTCTGTTTGTATGTCTTGTGTAAACATTTTTAGGGGGGCATTTGCGCATGCTCAATGTTGTTGTTGTTGTTATAATACAGGATTTATATTGCGCAAACAGTTTGCGCAGCACTTTACAACACGAGGGCAGACAGTACAGTTACAATACAATTTGATACAGAAGGAATTGGAGGGCCCTGCTCGTTAGAGCTTACATTCTAAGAGGGCTCAAGTGATACAAACGGTAATAACTGTAGGGGATGAGCTGATGGAGAAAATAAAAGTACAGTTGTTGGGTGGGGGCAGGATAGGCTTCTCTGAAGAGGAGGAGTTTCAAGCATCGCCTAACAGTTGGACAGATTGGCGTAGGGAGTTCCGTAGGATGGGAGAGGCTTGGGCGATGTCTTGGAGGTGACAAGGGAACTGGAGAGCAGGAGGTCTTGGGAGAAACAGACAATTTTTTGGTTGGTAATTTGAGACTAGGTTAGTGATGTAGCTGGGGGCTGGGATGGCTTTGTAAGAAGTTGTTAGTATTTTGAATTCAATTCGTTGGGTGAGCAGAAGCCAGTGGAGGGATTGGCAGAGAGGAGTAGCAAACACTGGAAGGTTAGTAAGGTGGATATGTCTGACGGTAGCATTCATGATGGGCTATTCCCCTTTCAGTTAATGTAAAGATAAGCTAATGAAGATGAAGTTGCAGTAGTCGAGGCGAGGGATGACAGGGAGTGAATTAGGAGCTCTGTGGTGTCATTTGTTAGGAAGGGATGTATTTTGGAGATGTTGTGGAGGTTAAGGCAGCAAGCTTTGGATAGTGATTGCGTGTGGGGATGCAAAGATAGTTCAAGAGTTCAGGATAACATCTAGCACCTTGGCATGCGGGGACAGGTTGATGGCTGTGCCATCGATCTTGACAGAAGATCGGGGGGGAGAAAATATTAGGGGTTCAATTTTGAATAGATTGAGTTTGAGATTAAGCATGAGTATATCTTGTATCCACACACTTCTCTAGCTGCAGGCTTTTTCAGGCTCAGTGATACTCTTATGCTGCATACACACGATCGGAATTTTAGGCCCGCAAAAGACCGATGAGAGTTTTTTGTCGGAAAATGCGACCGCGTGTATGCTCCATCGGTCCATCGGTCTTTTTCTGACGGAATTCCAGCCAGCAAAAGATTGAGAGCATGCTCTCAATTTTTCGGTCGGGAAAAGTTCCTATCCCAAAATGCGATTGTCTGTGGCAATTCCGACGTGCAAAATCCCTACGCATGCTCGGAAGCATTGAACTTCATTTTCTGGGCTGGTCGTAGTGTTGTACGTCACCGGGTTCTTGACAGTCATAATTTCAGCAAACTTTTGCGTGACCGTGTGTATGCAAGGCAAACTCGAGCGGAATCCCGTCGGAAAAGCCGTCATATCTTTTTTTCAACAAGAAATCCGCTCATGTGTACGCGGCATTACTTCTACGAGGTATACTGATGTTTATGTAATTGGAATTATGTAAAAAGGATTGAGGGAGTAGAAACTCTCTCAAATAAAAAAGGACTTTGTGGGCACAACATGAGGCAGAATGAATATAAAAATACAGTGGGGACGGAAAGTATTCAGACTCCCTTAAATTTTTCACTCTGTTATATTGCAGCCATTTGCTAAAGTTCATTTTTTTTCCTCATTAATGTACACACAGCACCCCATAATGACAGAAAAACACAGAACTGTTGACATTTTTGCAGATTTATTAAAAAAGAAAAACTGAAATATCACATGGTCCTAAGTATTCAGACACTTTGCTCAGTATTTAGTAGAAGCCCCCTTTTGATCTAATACAGCCACGAGTCTTTTTGGGAAAGATGCAACAAGTTTTTCACACCTGGATTTGGGGATCCTCTGCCATTGCTCCTTGCAGATCCTCTCCAGTTCTATCAGGTTGGATGGTAAACGTTGGTGGACAGCCATTTTTAGGTCTCTCCAGAGATGCTCAATTAGGTTTAAGTCAGGGCTCTGGCTGGGCCATTCAAGAACAGTCACGGAGTTGTTGTGAAGCCACTCCTTCGTTATTTTAGCTGTGTGCTTAGGGTCATTGTCTTGTTGGAAGGTAAACCTTCGGCCCAGCCTGAGGTCCTGAGCACTCTGGAGAAGGTTTTCGTCCAGGATATCCCTGTACTTGGCCACATTCATCTTTCCCTCGATTACAACCAGTTGTCCTGTCCCTGCAGCTGAAAAACACCCCCACAGCATGATGCTGCCACCACCATGGTTCACTGTTGGGACTGTATTGGACAGGTGATGAGCAGTGCCTGTTTTTATCCACATATACTGCTTAGAATTAAGGCCAAAAAGTTCTGTCTTGGTCTCATCAGACCAGAGAATCTTATTTCTCACCATCTTGGAGTCCTTCAGGTGTTTTTATAGCAAACTCCATGCGGGCTTTCATGTGTCTTGCACTGAGGAGAGGCTTCCGTTGGGCCACTCTGCCATAAAGCGCCGACTGGTGGAGGGCTGCAGTGATGGTTGACTTTCTACAACTTTCTCCCATCTCCCAACTGCATCTCTGGAGCTCAGCCACAGTGATCTTTGGGTTCTTCTTTACCTCTCTCACCAAGGCTCTTCTCCCCCGATATCTCAGTTTGGCAGGACTGCCAGCTCTAGGAAGGGTTCTGGTCGTCCCAAATGTCTTCCATTTAAGGATTATGGAGGCCACTGTGCTCTTAGGAACCTTAAAGAGGAGGGGCCATGAAAAAAAAAAAATTAAAAGTCAGCAGCTACAAATACTGCAGCTGCTGACTTTTAATTGGACACTTACCTGTCCCAGGGTCCAGGGATCGAAGCCCCGTTCATCTCCCCCTCCATTCAGTGGTGCCGGCATTGCAACTGTGGGCGCCGGGCTGTGGCTTCACAGCCTGGCACCCACTGCGCATATGCAAGCGGCGCCGCGCGCCGTGATTGGCCGCTCAGTCACCTGGGACCTGTAATGGGTCCCAGATGATTGACAGGAGGGAGGGAGCAGAGCCGAGTCCTTCCTGTGCCGAGGGGGAAGTGATGTCACCAGCCCAGGCACTGCAAGGGGCAGACTACGAGGGACCCCCTAGCAACAGGCATTTAGAGGTAAATAAAAAAAAAAAAATTTCCAAATGTTTTTTTTTTTATTTTTTTTTTAGGCACAGCCATGGATTTTTTTTTTTAGGGTGGAACACCACTTTAAGTGCAGCAGAAAATTTTTTGTAACCTTGTCCAGATCTGTGTCTTGCCACAATTCTGTCTCTGAGCTCTTCAGGCAGTTCCTTTGACCTCATGATTCTCATTTGCTCTGACATGCACTGTGAGCTGTAAGGTCTTATATAGACAGGTGTGCGGCTTTCCTAATCAAGTCCAATCTGTATAATCAAACACAGCTGGACTCAAATTAAGGTGGAGAACCATCTCAAGGATGATCAGAAGAAATGGACAGCACCTGAGTTAAATATATGAGTGTCACAGCAAAGGGTCTGAATACTTAGGACCATGTGATATTTCAGTTTTTCTTTTTTAATAAATCTGCAAAAATGTCAAGCTCGTTAGTCAACACGCTTCACATCAAATTGCTTTCTAAGGCCCCATGTACACTGCTGCTGCTAAACGGACGTTCAGAGGCAGTTGAACACTTTTTTCAACTGCCCCTGAACTCATTCAATGTTATCTTATGTGTACATGTACACAGGTTTGCTTACTGTCGTTTTTAGGCAGGTGCGTTTTTATAGGCTTTTTTTTTTTTTTTGACAGCAAAAAAATGACACCAAACGCGTCTAAGCGCGGTAACCCGCATTTCATTTATAGGCGTTTTTAGTTTTTGACCATTTAAAAAAAAAAAAAAAGTGTTTTTATATTTTCTTTTTTTCTTCTTTTTTTTTTTTTTTTTTTAGAAACACTTCTAAACACAAACGCGGCATATAAACGCGTGCAAAACGGACGGTTTAAACGTGGGTTACTATCTGTCAAATTAAATCGTTCAGTTGAGGTTGTAAAATTGTCCCATGTACATGAAGCCTAAAGGACAAAAATGGGTAGGTGCTGATAAAAGAATGAAAATATATAACAAGAAAACAAATGAATATCAATATTGTTAGACTTGAATGTGTAACATATGTATTACATAGATTTATGTATATATATCTTGGAAGAACTCCTAGCATAAACACCATAAAAGCTTGCCTGATTGACCCTGAACGTCAGGTACTGGGCGACACTACACAAGACAGACAAAGGGAGAGCTAAAACATTCTTTCAACAGGCTAAAAATCCAAAGACTATCAGCATTTGCAAGCCCATATAGGGCCCCCAGACTGGCGGAAATCATCCCTGTATGGTGACTGGGACAAGGATATGATTTCTATAAATAAAGTGAGTATAATTGTATAGAGCTATTTCTTAACATGTAGCTTATGGGTAAATTATTTTGGTTTATAGTGTATCATCTTACCTAGTCAAGATAGAGTAGTGTGAATAAATTGGAACTCAAGGTAGAGACTGGGGAGTAAATGACATGAACACATCAGTTCAGATCTGAGTATCTAAAGATAGATGGAAAAAATACCCCCTTATGAGTAAAACCATTATTCATCGATGAGGAGAGGCGGAAAAAAGGGATCCTCATGAACATTATGTAATATAACGTCACATATATATATTGTAGCTTCATAATGCTTACCATAGATGTTATCTACATACATGGTGTTTGTTATGTTGTCCAATCTGTGGTGTTTATGCTAGGCGTTCTTCCAAGATGTATATACATATGTTACACATTCAATTCTAACTATTGATATTCATTTATGTTTTCTTGTTATATATTTTAATTCTTTTATCAGCACCTACCCATTTTCGTCCTGAGGAAGCAATTTGATGCGAAACACGTTGACTAACGAGCTTGGAGGCGTTCATGGGCCCCATTTTTCGATATTATATACTTTCTTTTTACATAATGAACTGTTCTTCGACTCTTTGAAAGGATCCATGCCTCCTTGTCTGGTTATTTGGGTATCTGTTGACCTTGTCCTGTTGAGGGTGTTGGTGTTTGTTACATTTCTGTGTCTATTTCCTTTTTTTGTAATGGACGTATATTTTTATATTCATTCTGCCTCATGTTGTGCCCACAAAGTCTTCTTTTTTTTTTTTTTTTTCTTGAGAGCGTTTTAACTCCCTCAATCCTTTTTATACAATCATGGATGTTGTCCCTTCTTAATTAGAATTATAGTATTTGTGAAAAACAAAGCTATAATAGTGATTCCAAACTCCAGCAATTTTCATTGTTTGTTTAATGGGAATGATGCAGTGTTATTTAAATTTTAATATGCATTTGATGTGCTTCCAGATAGTTGATAAAGCAGGAAAACCAAGGTATGAAATTGATACAGGCGAAACTGTGAAATTCGTAAGCCCTGAAGATGCTGCTAAACTTGTCTTTAGTAAAATGAAAGGTACCGTAATTCAGACATAGTACTCAATGCTCCGTTTTGTTCTACTTTTGTACAACACTGGCTTGATCTTTATTTTTTATTTTTTTTGTGTCTCCTTAGAGACCGCCCAATCAGCTTTGGGATCAGATGTCAATGATGTGGTTATCACTGTTCCTTTTGATTTTGGCGCAAATCAGAAAAAGTCTCTTGGGTAAGTACAGAACCAAGATACAGTAAATTGTGTTTGTGCTTAAAGGAGTTGTAAAGTCTTGAGGTTTTTCACCTTAATGCATTCTATGCATTAAGGTGAAAAACCTTTTGTGGTGCAGCTGCCCCCCACAGAGCCCCTCTTTTACTTACTGGAACCTGATCTTTCCAGCGACAAGAGCAAGCCAAGCAGCTCCAGCCGCTGTCTTGGATCATCATTGGAAAGATTGATAGCAGCAGAAGCCATTGGCTTCCGCTGCTGTCAATCAAATGCAGTGACCCGGGTGGCGGGGCCGAGTCCTGCTGTCTGTGTCAATGGACGCAGCAGCAGAACTCAGGAGTGTGGCTGCACGGGTGCCCCCATGGAATGCAGCTCTGTGGGGGGGCACACGATGCGGAGGAGGGGCCAGGAGTGCTGGCAGGGGGACCCCAGAGAAAGAGGTCCGGGGCCGCTCTGTGCAAAAACCTTGCACAGAGGTGAGTATAACAGGTTTGTTATTTTAAAACAAAAAAAATGAACCTTTACAATCCCTTTAAAACTAAACCTGGAGGACTGAAGAAGAACGTCTGAGTTTTCACGTTTCTAAGTGAACATTATCTTCAATAAAACTTCGTCAGAACAATCAGTAGATCCAGAGAGCTACAGTAGATGGTTGAAGTCAAATTATAAGAGTTTTGCCTACCCCTTCCTACCTCCCAATTCTCCATAAAGAACTTGGGAGGGGTGGGCTCAAGCTGGATGCACAATTCCTAGTGACTGTAATGGGAGCTTTTAAGACCCCCCCCCCCCCCAATAAAAAAAAGGCCATAATGTGTTAAACGGTGTACCTAAACAAGTCCATTCTAGTTTTCCTTCCCCGTCAGCCCTTTTCATGCTCGCTCTGTGCTGGCTCTGCCAGCAAATTTTAATGTCATACCTCGACTCCTATTATTATTCTACTGTTCATGCGTATGCGACATTACATTCATCTGCTTAGAAAATAAAAACAAATCTCAAAGAGAGCGCTTTTTTTTGTTTTTACCAACAAATAAGTGTAATATTGTATGTTGCATACATGAAATGAAGTGTGTAATGTCATACACTTTATTGCATGCATGTCAGATTCGGTTACAAAATCTCTCTGAAGGCACTGGTGACCTTGCCTTTCCAGGGGGCATTTTTGCAGCCAAGACTATGTCATTTGTGTCTTTAGGGAAACCACCAGGAAATGGACACAGAAAAACAAAGTGTGTGTGTGTATGTGTGTGTGTGTGGTTTTTTTTTTTTTTTTTTTTTTTTAAGAAATCAATGTTGGATAATTTCACATCATCATGCAGAGATGCACGTTGATGTAAATTTTAGTGAAAATGGGGAAGGGTCCACTTTAAGCTGACAGTTTTAGCTTTGGTAAATGTATAGCTATTCACTTAACTTGATGGATTGTTCATACATTTTTTTTTTTTCCCACAGGGAGGCAGCAGCAGCTGCTGGATTCAAAATTTTGCGTATGATTCATGAACCATCCGCTGCTCTCTTGGCATATGGTATTGGGCAGGAAGAACCTACTGGTAAAAGGTATGCCAGTCTACAATTCCAAGTACTTTATATTGCATACTTTTTGTTTTCCTTCTGTTTAGTTCTACCCACAGTCTCCCTTCCCTTCAAAGCTTCCCCCTCTCTAGATAGATTTATTTGCTTTTATATCCTTTTTAA
This sequence comes from Aquarana catesbeiana, assembly GCF_042186555.1. Classification (NCBI taxonomy): domain Eukaryota; kingdom Metazoa; phylum Chordata; class Amphibia; order Anura; family Ranidae; genus Aquarana; species Aquarana catesbeiana. The sequence continues at coordinate 171,130,821 of NC_133326.1, forward strand.
TACAAATAAGAAACCTTACCAAAAAGGTACATTTCTCAAAGTATAAATGCCTTAAGAAGGGGTCACAATTTCGGAATACATCAGAAAAGTTCTTCTTTACTGTCTATACCACTGATTTACACTACCAGACAGAGACTTGCCATCTTCAGAAGTTTTCTGATTGCTTTGCGGTAGTGGGATGTATCAGGGATGGGAAAGAGACAGGGAGTATAGGACTGTGGTGGAGAACTTTGTCACATCACATGGTGTGAGGATAATCCTCTGCATTTAAATTGGTTGTGGATTTGAGAAGGAGGAATGCATTGGTGGACCCCCTTTTTCTATCTACAGTATCTATCTGAGGAGTGGAGGTAGCAAAGAATTATAAGTATCTGGGGGTGTATATAGATAATAAGCTGGACTGGTGCAAGAACACTGAAGTGCTTTATGGGAAGGGCCAGATTCGCCTCTATTTTTTGAGGTGGCTGAGGTCTTTTAACATCTTGCCAGATGATGCTGAAGATTATGAGTCTGTGGTTACCAGCAGTGCTCTCCTGTATGCGCTTGCTTGCTGGGGAAGCAGACTTAGTATAGCCGGCGAGGAAAAAATGATTTTAGCCCGGATCAACCTCCAGAATTAAATTAGTTAATTGGGTGTAGGCAGATATTCATCCAATGTAATAATGGGTGCAGTTTGGGTCGCCTTATAAGGCATACAAAAAAATAACAAGGAAAAAGAGATTCCCCAAAGAAAGGCTAAAACCCAAACACAATCTGTCAAAAAGCAATATATTTATTAAGCTATAAACACCACACAAAGAATACAAAAATAGGCAATTATGGGCAAATCAGGGAGGATATCAATTGACTAATTAAAATTGATAACGTTATCATTAAAAACAACGGAGCCGCGGCCAAACATACCCCATACACACACCAATCACAGCAACAGATTCTAACTAGATCAGCTAGAAAATGGATAATGTAAGACCTCAGATAAGTCCAAGTACAGGCGGTGTGGCGGTGTGGGGGTGGGGTGGATGAATGTGGATTAATTTGGTAATGTTGCAGGGAGGTTCAGTGATTTGAACACAATTGAAAATTTAGTGCCAGACCGGGAGCTGAACAGTGGTATATACAGACTGACCACAGTGACCGGTAAAACCTATTAATGGCAGTGATAACTCAGGACTTTCAAGCAAAACAGTTCATCCGGACAGCAGGTGATAGGGGGAGCATGTACGGTAAGGCTGCACTGATATCATAAATTGGAGTAATACATCTCTCACCAGGTAAGTCAGCAGCTCACAGAATCGCAGGCTCTACCCCGAGTAGTCACTTGTAGACAAAGACTATTGCGTTTGCTTGTGCCGTCAGGTGGAGAAAGTCCCGCTGTGTTAGTGCCTTGTATCAGATGGTATAGGTCGGTCGTCAGCTGTTGGTTCCCGGCAGAGCATTCAAACACCCTGTGTTCGCGGCTCCGAGATGACGTGCTGACGTCACGTGCTGACGCGTTTCACCAGCCAATCACCGCTGGTTTCCTCAGAGCAAAGGAGGGGTCCGTGGGCGAAGGTTAAATAGACTAACCAATATAGGGTGTAATTACATCAGATGTCCACCAGATGTCGCACACAGTCACCACTCATCACAGACATTTCAGCAAGAGCAAAAACCTCGCAAATGGCTTCACAAACATGACTGCTATCACTTGCACATTAAACTATGATATAACGTGATACAAGAGAGCCTTTGATGGTGGTGGGTATGTACATTTACATGGAGACCAAGTGAAGCGAAAAACAAAAAATAAAAAATAATAAAAATTAAAGACAAAAAACAGGTAAGGCATAACGAATTAAAGCACCAGTATAACGCTAGAAAATCGCTTGGAGACAAAAAACAGGAAAAGGTACTTATATAAACGGTTACTGCAGAGGAGGTCAATTAAATTATTTCTCCAAAAAGGACTGGAGGCTACATTCGGTATTTAACCCATTGGGGGCCATCGCCTCCAAATAGTAGGTCCACATCTTTTCCTTCTGAAGGAGAATGGTGTCAAAATCGCCACGTCTTGTAGGTAAATTCAACCTGTATATGCCTTTTACTATTAGACCCTTGGGGTCCCGGTTATGGAATTTGGCAAAGTGTAATGAAATGGGGCGTTCATCATTCAGTTTTTTAATACCAGCAATATGTTCCCGAATCCTAACCCTTAGGGCTCTTTTGGTTTTGCCCACATAGGTTTTATTACACGGACAGGTAAGTGTATAGACCACTCGAGTAGTAGAGCAGTTTATAAACTGTTTAATCCTATAGTCTACACCTCCGCGGGGATTCGGGAACATATTTGTCTGGTGGACATACTTGCAAATATTGCAGTGTCCACATCTATACATGCCTGGGGAGATTCTGGAGTCACTAAGCCAGTTCTTTTGAGTGGTACGGGTGTATTCAGAGTGGACAAGCAGGTCACCAAGATTATTAGATCTTTTTGCTGTCAGGAGGGGTTTTGGACTCACCAGTTCGGAGATTAGGGGGGCTGAAGTTAAAATGTGCCAATGTTTTTGTAGGACTCCTTGAACCATTTTCCATTGGGATCCATATTTAGTAATGATCCTTGGGAAGTTCTTTTCAGCATTTCCTTTTGGTTCATTATCTTTATTTTTAGCATGAAAAGAATTAACAGAGGGTGTTAGGAGTTCATCACGATTTTTAAGGGTGGCTTTTTTCTTTGCCTTTTTGAGGGAACTATGTGAGTAACCCCTTTGTCTAAATCTGTGATACATCTCATATGCCTCCTTATGGAATTCCTCCTCCACAGAACAATTCCGTCTGATCCTCAGGAATTGTCCTGTGGGTATCCCATGGATTAATGGTTTGGGGTGGTGACTCTGGGCAGACAACAGGGTGTTAGCTGCTGTTTCCTTCCTGTGGGTGCTAGTAACAATTTCACTCCCAGATCTCCGTATAGATAGGTCCAGAAATGGGAGTATGTCGGGATGGTGTGAATAGGTCAGACGTATGTTATAGTTATTCCTATTAAGTTCGGACATAAAGTCCTCAAGTTGTTCGACTGAACCAGTCCACACCATCAAGACGTCATCAATGTACCTCAGCCACAGGAGGGAGTGGCTGAGGTACAAAGGGGACTGATAGACCTTCATTTCCTCCCAAAGTCCCAGATGGAGGCATGCGTATGAGGGAGCCCAAGGCGCCCCCATACTGGTGCCTCTAATCTGCTGATAGTAATGACCAAGAAATTGGAAGAAATTGTTATTAAGCATGAATTCAAGAAGTTCCCCAATAAACTCATTTTGAGCACCCTGTTGAGGATGGTGAAAGTCCAAAAAATGCATTGTAGCCTCAATACCACAGTGGTGTGGTATCGACGTATACAAGCTCTCCACGTCGATGCCCACCAAAAGGGCCTCTGGGGGTATGACAAAATGTCGTAATCTAACCAGAACGTCTCTGCTGTCACGGACAAAAGAAGGAAGTAGATTAACCATATGTTTAATCATAGAATCTATGTATTTGCCTGTTTTTTCTAAGGGGCCCTTTATGGCTGAGACGATTGGCCTGCCAGGGGGACATGTGAGGGATTTATGGAGTTTGGGTATTATATAAAAGGTAGGGATTGTAAATTCATCTACCCTAAGGAAAGAAAATTCCCTTTTCGTTAGAAGGCCCGCCTCCATCCCCAGTTTGAGTTTTTTGTTCAGTGTCTCAACAAGAGTGGGAAAAGGGGAACTGGTAAGTCTCTGATAAGTGGAGGCATCACCAAGAAGTCTTAAAGATTCATCCTCATACATTTTTTCACTTAAAAGTACCACGTTTCCCCCTTTGTCGCTCTTCTTAATCACTAGGTTTGGTGCATTTTGCAACTCAGATAGAGCTTTTCTTTCCTTGTTTGTGAGGTTGTTAGGACCGATCCATTTCCAATTGATCTTCATAAGGTCAGATTTGACTTGATCTAAGAAGAGCTGTAACCACTTGTGCTTAGATAGTGGGGGCATCTTGGTAGATCTAATTCTTAGATCAGAAGGTCTCCTCAAAGTATGGCATAAGTTTTCATCTACCTCGCTATCACAGTTCTCATCCAACAAAGACATTAGGCATTCAATGGCCTCCTTATCATCTTTATCTAGTGAGGACTCCGAGGTGAGAGAATCATTTTCTCGTTTTGCATGCCATAACTTGAAAAGAACCTTCCTCAAAAATAAACTAACATCCTTAAAAACCTCAAACTCATTCATGGATGATGTAGGGGAAAACGAGAGACCTTTTTTGAGTAGATTAATATGGGTTTCTGTGAGGTGAAAATCTGACAGGTTTACAACGTTGAGATCCATCGGAACACAGTCCGAGACATTCAACGTCTTCTCTGGTTTCTTAGTCTCCCACTCGTTCGACTCTGTACACTGTCCCTCTCCTTTCCTTTTCTTTCTGTTTTTCCTTTGTCTCCTCCGTTTTCTTGTTTTTTGTCTATTTTTCGTTTCTGAGTCTCTGGGGGTGTCTTCCCTTCTAAATGTTCTAAAAAAGAGACTGTCTTTTGAGCAGTATCCTTGTCAAACTCACTGTCAGATGAGGAGCTGTTCCCTGTTTTAGACTGGCGTTGTCGCTGTCTGGTGTTTCTAGAAAGTGATCTACCTCTTTTTTGGTTTGTGGGATCAAAAATATCACCACTCTCCCAATCAGCTAGGTTCTGTTTGAACTTTTCTTGTTTGCTGTATTTTAGACTTTTTTGAATCCTTTCTATCTCCTTTTTTATATACTCATTATTTTTGTCAAATTCAGGATCATGTTTAAAGGGTTCTAGTGCTTTGGAGCTTGCGTCAAGTTCCACGCGTATCTCCTCCAGCTGGGCTTCCTCCTCATCAACAATGAGTTTTAGCAAAGATAAACCTCTATTTAGGCATTCAGTTTTCCAAGCTGATAAGAATCTAGGGGTATGTAGGTGTTCCGCAGGTATAACTCTCTCACGTAAACCCCTAGGGATAATCCCCTTAGAAATATGGGATTTCAATGAAGAAATATCCCATTTGCGGTTAAGGAATTTAATTACAAGTTTTTTGTGATGTTTAAAAAGTTTCCTAATTGGTTCTCTCTCTATATCGCAACTTTCCACACCAACATCAAAGGCAGTATCAATCTCTATGTCCAGATCATGGTTAATCATATAAGCCATATATGCGAGGTAAGAGTCAAATGAAATCTACCCTAGAGACAGCCCAGTATGGCTTAGTTGAGCCAATAATTTATAAATTGTACTACTATTTAGTAGTGTGTGGTGGGGGGATCTACAAGGGCTAGGAAGAGGGAAAAAATCCCAAGAAGGAATTCCTGTGAGGAAAAAATGATTTTAGCCCGGATCAACCTCCAGAATTAAATTAGTTAATTGGGTGTAGGCAGATATTCATCCAATGTAATAATGGGTGCAGTTTGGGTCGCCTTATAAGGCATACAAAAAAATAACAAGGAAAAAGAGATTCCCCAAAGAAAGGCTAAAACCCAAACACAATCTGTCAAAAAGCAATATATTTATTAAGCTATAAACACCACACAAAGAATACAAAAATAGGCAATTATGGGCAAATCAGGGAGGATATCAATTGACTAATTAAAATTGATAACGTTATCATTAAAAACAACGGAGCCGCGGCCAAACATACCCCATACACACACCAATCACAGCAACAGATTCTAACTAGATCAGCTAGAAAATGGATAATGTAAGACCTCAGATAAGTCCAAGTACAGGCGGTGTGGCGGTGTGGGGGTGGGGTGGATGAATGTGGATTAATTTGGTAATGTTGCAGGGAGGTTCAGTGATTTGAACACAATTGAAAATTTAGTGCCAGACCGGGAGCTGAACAGTGGTATATACAGACTGACCACAGTGACCGGTAAAACCTATTAATGGCAGTGATAACTCAGGACTTTCAAGCAAAACAGTTCATCCGGACAGCAGGTGATAGGGGGAGCATGTACGGTAAGGCTGCACTGATATCATAAATTGGAGTAATACATCTCTCACCAGGTAAGTCAGCAGCTCACAGAATCGCAGGCTCTACCCCGAGTAGTCACTTGTAGACAAAGACTATTGCGTTTGCTTGTGCCGTCAGGTGGAGAAAGTCCCGCTGTGTTAGTGCCTTGTATCAGATGGTATAGGTCGGTCGTCAGCTGTTGGTTCCCGGCAGAGCATTCAAACACCCTGTGTTCGCGGCTCCGAGATGACGTGCTGACGTCACGTGCTGACGCGTTTCACCAGCCAATCACCGCTGGTTTCCTCAGAGCAAAGGAGGGGTCCGTGGGCGAAGGTTAAATAGACTAACCAATATAGGGTGTAATTACATCAGATGTCCACCAGATGTCGCACACAGTCACCACTCATCACAGACATTTCAGCAAGAGCAAAAACCTCGCAAATGGCTTCACAAACATGACTGCTATCACTTGCACATTAAACTATGATATAACGTGATACAAGAGAGCCTTTGATGGTGGTGGGTATGTACATTTACATGGAGACCAAGTGAAGCGAATTTTTTTTTTAGTATAGCCGGCACCAACAGACTTCATAAACTGATTCGCAAGACCAGTGATGTTGTTGGATTGGAGTCTTTAATAACCGTATTGGAAAGGAGAATATTGTCCAAGGTATGTTCAATATTGGACAACTCCTCCCACCCACTCCATAATATGCTGGTCAGTCTGAGGAGTACCTTCAGTGATAGAATGTTAGAACCACAATGCATCACAGCGTGACACAGGAAATGATTTTTGCCTGTGGTCTTCAAATGATATAATTTATAAAGATATAATATCTTCTCTGTGAGTGCTGGATTTAATCTGGTTTATGATTCAGATTTTTATGTAGGTTTTATATTAGGTTTGTGTAATGATTTTTGGGTAATGTTAGAGAAAGTGGTGTAATTTGCATGTTGGTTGTTTGATTTTCTGTTATTTTTTCAATCAGTATTAGGGTCCTTTCACACTGGGGCGGTTTGCAGGCGCTATTGCGCTAATAATAGCGCCTGCAAACCAACCCGAAAGTGCCGCTGCTTTAATTCCAGTGTGAAAGCCCCGAGGGCTTTCACACTGGAGCGGTGCGCTAGCAGGACCGGAAAAAAAGTCCTGCTAAGCAGCATCTTCGGAGCGGTGAATGAGCGGAGTGTATACTGCTCTTTCACCGCTCCTGCCCATTGTAATCAATGGGACTGCGCGGCTATACCGCAAGCAAAGCGCCTCTGCAGAGGCGATTTGCGGTGGTTTTAACCCTTTCTCGGCCACTAGCAGGGGGGTAAAACCGCCCCCGCTAGCGGCCGAGTACCGACGGTAAAGCGCCGTTTACCATAGCGGCGCTTTACCGCCGACAACGCCTCCGCCACAGTGTGAAAGGGCCCTTATTCTATGTAGTATTTTAATAGGATGATGTAATTGATTGCAGTATAGTATTAATTTAGTTTTATGTGGTATTATTTGCTGTTCTTAGTAATTGTATTGTTGTGCCTTGTTATTGTGATCTTTGTATTGTCTTGTTGAATGTAATTGTATTCTAGTAATTTCTCCTTTGGGATTAATAAAGTATAAAAACAAAGTATCTGAATCTTTAAAATAAGATAATCTGTTAAGGTGTCCTAAGGTCATATTGGTGTTGATTATTTAAAGCGGGGTTCCACCCAAATTTTGAACAATATCTGTATGTATTCTCTTCCTTGCCTAGATGCTGACATGCCGTTTAAAAAAATTTAAATCACCGTAATTACCTTTTATTTTTCTATTCTTCTTTGCACTTCCTGGTTCTCCTCCCGTGGGAGTAGGCGTGTTTCTAGCCTCTCCCAGACTCCTGGGAGCTAGTCTCAGGCTTCCCAGGATGCCACTGAGCATGTGCGGGAATGAGCAGTGAATGCTGGGAGCACAGCATTCACCACATCCAGGAAATAAATGCTTGTGGGCTTCAAATGCCCACAATGAAGATGGAAACCGCCTGCAGTGAATAATATAAGTTATTCTTTCCGACAAAATCTGACACAGGCGGACATATTACACACAATATGTGAGTATGTAATGCTGAGAAGAAAAGTTTGTGAATTAACTCAAAAAAAAAAAAAAAACGATAGATAGGTGGACCCCCGCTTTAAAGGAGTACAAGTTGTTCACTTGGCAAAGTGAATTTTCACTTTGGTTAGTGAATGAGGTGGGTTTGTGCAGACTTCAGTCATCCAAAAATGTGCATGCAAAAATCCTGAGTTTTAATTTTCCTTGCAAGTGATTGGGTGTTCTATGTAAAGTTAACTTTTACCACATTCTGTAAGCTAAGTTTCATGCAAAGTGAACATGTACTAACCCCTTAGTAAATCAATCCCATTATTTTTTTAACACATTTCAAATGTTTTCTTTATTGATTGCAGCAATGTATTGGTGTACAAATTAGGAGGTACGTCATTATCTGTCACAGTGATTGAAGTTAACAGCGGAATATATCGAGTTCTAGCAACAAAGACTTATGACAACATTGGAGGAGTATGTTTCACAGAAGTTCTAGCTCAATATCTGGCATCTGAATTTCAGAGGTATGGCATGTTAAAATCCCATTTGTAAGGGCAACATTAAAAAATATATCTTACTCACAAACAGCAAGATTGAAGTTTTTGTATTACCACTTAAAGACCACCCCATAGTAATTTCCCAATTTAACAATTTTCCCAATTTCACTTTTGGGATTAATAAAGTACCGTATTTATCGGCGTATAACACGCACTTTTTTCCCCTTAAAATAAGGGGAAAATCGTGGGTGCGTGTTATACGCCGATCCCCGCTATTTTGTGATGTGTCGGAGCGATCGCCGCCGACATTCACATAGCTTGTATTTTTAAAGATGGCGCCGCGGAGTTCGGAGGGACTCGGGGGCGCTCGTTCAGCTGAACGAGCGCCGCCGAGGACACAGTGACTGGGCGGAGCCGAGATACACATATCCGAGGGTTTTTGGCTTTTCTCGGCGCCGTTCACAGTCACGCCCAGTCCCGCCATTGGACCTGTGTTATGTCAATCATAGGGACTGGGTGTGACTGTGAACGGCGCCGAGAACCCTCGGATATGTGTATCTCGGCTCCGCCCAGTCACTATGTCCTCGGCGGCGCTCGTTCAGCTGAACGAGCGCCCCCGAGTCCCTCCGAACTCCGCGGCGCCATGTTTAAAAGTACAAACTAAACGTTTGTATGTCGGCGGCGACAAGGCTGCACTGGGGCAAAGCTGCACTGGGGACAAGGCTGCACTGGGGACAAGGCTGCACTGGGGACAAGGCTGCACTGGGGACAAGGCTGCACTGGGGACAAGGCTGCACTGGGGACAAGGCTGCACTGGGGCCAAGGCTGCACTGGGGCCAAGGCTGCACTGGGGCAAAGCTGCACTGACAAGGCTGCACTGGACACTGGGGAAAGGCTGCAGATGAACACTGATGAGGCTGCATTGATGGGCATTTAAATGTAAGTTTTTTTTCCTTAAACTTCCCTCCTAAAAGTTTTTTTCCTTAAAATTCCCTCCTAAACTTGGGGTGCGTGTTATACGCCGGCGCGTGTTATACGCCGATAAATACGGTATTCTGTATAGCAGTTTTACTGCTACAGGGTGGCTCTCCTGTGCAGAATCACATATATATATATATATATATATATATATATATATATATATATATATATATATATATATATATATATATATATATATATATATATATATATATATATATATATATATATTTTATATGTGATCCTGCACTTCCAAATGCAGGGGGCCTGCGCACGCTGCTGGCGGGCCGCTTCAGCTGTGATTATTCACAACAGAAGCCAATCTGTGGGTTTCAGGCTCAGGATGTGTGCCGGCACCCGCCAATCGTGAACAAGGCAGATATCCGTTCTGACGGAGGAAGGGATGGATTTTGTGTTCCTGCAAAGCAAGGAACACAATCCATCTCTTCCCCTAGTAAAAGCACGTAACACACTACATGAAAACTCTGGGCACACAGTACATGAAAACATTAGGCACACAGGTAATCCTTTGATCACCCTAGATGTTTAACCCCTTCCCAGCCAGTGTTGTCAGTACAGTGACAGTGTAGATTTTTAGCACTGATCACTTCAATAGTGTCAGTGTCCAGTTGTCCACCGCAATATTGCTGTCCCACTATAAGTCGCTGATTGCCGCCATTACTAGTATAAAAAAAAATCCCTAAATATATCCCATAGTGTGTAGACACTATAATGTTCATGTAAACCAATCAATATATGCTTATTGGTATTTTATTTTACCAAAAACATGTAGCAGAATACACATTGGCCTAAATTTTTATGTAGAATTTTTTTTTTTATTAGGTTATAGAACAGAAAGTAAAAAATATTGTTTTTCTTTCAAAATTGGTGTTTTTTTTTTTTTTTTTTTTGCTCTATATACAAAAAAACTCAGTGGTGATCAAATACCACCAAAAGTAAGCTCTATTTGTGGGACAAAAAACTGACACAAATTTCATTTATGCACAGCGTTGCATGACCGCGCAATTGTCAGTTAAAGTAACGCAGTGCTGTATTGCAAAAAATGGCCTGGTCATGAAGGGGGTAAATCTTCCAGAGGTCAAGTGGTTAAGTTCACATGAGTTAGAGCCACCTTCAGCCTTCTACCTTGCATAGTTAAGTTTCAAAGACTTTGGCACAGATGCAGTGTTTCCTGATTAGTATGGAAAGCATGACATCCATGAAAGTATTAGACCCCTTTCACACTGAGCCGCCTATAGCGTCGGCGGTAAAACGCCGCTATTTTTAGCGGCGTTTTACCGTCTGATTTGCGGCGCATTTCGGCCGTTAGCGGGGCGCTTTTAACCACCACTAGCGGCCGAGAAAGGGTTAAAACCGCCTGTAATGCGCCGCAATAGCGGCGTTTTGCCGGCGGTATCCCAGCGCTGCCCCATTAATTTCAGTGGGGAGCAGCGGTGGAGGAGCGGTAAACACACCGCTCCAAAGAAGCTGCTGGCAGGACTTTTCCTGACGTCCTGCCAGCGCACCGCTCCGGTGTGAAAGCCCTCGGGCATTCACACTGGAAACAATGGAGCAGCTGTTTGAGGGCGGATTGCAGGCTCTATTTTTAACGCTATAGCGCCTGCAAAACGCCCTCGGTGTGAAAGGGGTCTTAGGAGGAAATTTTACAAAAAAGCCCAGCAAATTTCCAGAATCCTAGCACTAGTGAAGTCAGACGTGTGCTTGAAGCAATGATGCCGGAAGGAACATACTTACAAAGTGGAGTAATGAAAAATTAGGATGTTTATTTTTTTTTATTTTCTCCAGGTACAGTGACGGCTGGTGAAATTTTAGGAGGGGGGGGGGCGCCAGACCCCGCCCTTTTTGACCACGCCCACTTCCCATAAGCCCCACCCCTTATATTATCCACCCACTCCGTCCCCTGTATTCCACTTGCTTCCACCCATGGTGTCAGGAGTATACAGCTCAGCCTTATAGGACATAGGATACAGCTCAGCCTCACAGGTCAGGGTATATAGCTCAACATTACAGATCAGGGTATACAATCCCTGGAGTCTTTATGATTGTTCGGAGGCTGGGCGCGATGTTATGAGGTCACGCCCGGCCTCTGCATTTGAAAAAATGCCACCACCTCGTCTGGGAAGTCAAGATTTTTTTTTTTTTTTTCTTTTTTGTTTTTGTTTTTTTATTTCAGGCTCTCCAGCCTAGAGATGAGATGTGGGGACTTATTGATCCCTTATCTCTCTGTAAAGAGGACCTGTCATGCCATATTCCTATTACAAGGGATGTTTACATTCCTTGTAATAGGAATGAAAGTGATTATAATAAAAAAAAAAAAAATGTAAAAAGAAAACATCAAACTAGAAAAATTTAAAGTAAAATTAACTATAAAAAAAAAATTTAAAAATGTAAAGCGCCCCTGTCCCCGCGTGCTCGCTCACAGTGAGTGAGTGACTTCAGTGAGAAGTCAGAAAGATGAGGTCTATTTGAAAGACTTGGACTTGTGAATAGTGGTATTAAGGCTTGGTTCACACTGCAGCGATGCGTGAACCCTGCAAATCCACTGCGAGTTCCCGCATCGCATGTCTCCCGGTGGCAGGTCACACTGCCCTATAGGAACTGCTGGGAGTGTCAATTGAAAGTTAATGACATCCCCAAATAAGTTCGCATATCGCAGTGCGAACTGCAAATTCGAACGGGAATTGGATCGCATGGGTGTGAACACCCATGCAATCCGATTCTGCTGCAGACCAAAAAAAGGGTCCTGTGCGAGTTTGGTCCGAATGCGATGCAAATTCAGCTGTCTGTATGGCTGAAATCGCATCGCACAGAGATGGCATGTGATTTGCACTGCAGTGTGATGCGAATCACATCTGATGTTGGACATCGCACCAGTGGGAACCGTCCCCCTTAGTAATAACTGAAAAAGCGGGTTTCTTGAGCTTGCAAAGTATTGTCGGTCTGCTAAGGCCCCTACACTTTGCAACGTGATACTAAAATCCTTTTTTTTTTTTTTTTTTTTTTTTTTTTTGTAGTATGCTTTAGTTATATATTTGCAGATATAGCTTATCCTTTCTTCTATTTTCACTTATTTTGTAAAACTCATGTCTTTTTTTTTTTTTTTTTTTTTGTATAGGTCATACAAACATGATATTAAAGGAAATGCTCGAGCAATGATGAAGCTTATGAACAATGCTGATGCAGCTAAACACTCCCTATCGACTTTAGGAAGTGCCAATTGTTTTGTGGATTCATTATATGATGGCATTGACTTTGATTGCAATGTTTCCAGGTAAGAGTACATTTTCCTAACCTATATAGTCTGTCATAGGGTTCTTTATATTTATGAGAATATTTTCATTTGTACTTTTGGAAATAGGAAATGTATTGGTGAAAAATGTCATTTGCAAAGTTATTGATGTTGGTAGTTGTGGGTACTGAAAGATGTCAGCACTCTTATTAGAACAGGTATGGCTAGTTTTAAAGCACATCACTGTAAGGTATGAACTGGCAATTTATTTGCTGCAAGCCAGCCTAAGACCGAGATCTCCTTTCAGCTCTGGAGAATGCTGCCCACCTGCAGTCACTGCAAATAACACTATAAAGGAATATAAATACTGTGCTAACACTGTACAGGTTGACCTGTGTTGATTATAGCAGTGTAAAATCAAAGCATTCTGAGTGGACAAGGTGGAGAGTGTGACCTCTCCACCTTGTAGAATCAGAGGACATTTAGGACTAATTTAGAAAATGCACAGCATTCTCTGAACAGTGGACCGTGCTGAGTGGCCAACCTCCATTGTTCAGATTGCAGCAGGTCAGCTGCTTAGCATAGAACTCAGAAGCTGGTGGGGGTCATTGGAGAAGTGGTGTCTACTTCAATGATTTCCAGCTTCAAAAGGCATTGGGCCGGGGTATGGTAATTGGTACATACATAGTTGGTCCTAGCTGGAATGTAAAAATATACCATACCTGGATATCCTGGAATGTTTGCCCAAAAAGGTTTGATATAGGTAGAGATACTCTGTATATGTATAGTTTTGCAGCATATTGGCTGCCTAGTACATTTTTAGAAAGCTAAGTTCCAAAATAACTATTTTATCCAGTGGTATATTGCTTAAAATGTAATTTTTTTGTGCCATGTTTGAACAGAGTTCACTAGATGTGAATATACAGTATTCGCATTTGCTTAAGGATTGTGATGACATCATGAACTACAACATCTGTTCATTATTCACAATAGGTACAAACAAGGAAAAATCCATCTTGCGTAGAGGTTCCCTATATCTGTAATTTGGTCATTATTTTTTATTTAAAGTGTTTGGTAACCCCCACTTCTATAAAAAGCTCCCATACCCTCTGTAATATTACAATAAGTGCCTGTGTTATACAAAAAATATGCTGATCTGTACCTATATTACAGTGTCTCCCAGTGATTAGGTGACTCCTCGGCTCTCTCCTTGGGGGAGGAGAGAGCCGAGGAGTTATGTGATCGCCCGGAGCTGCTGTGTTATAGGTACAGATAAGCATATTTTTTTATATAATACAGGCACAGGGGCACTTATTGTAATATTACAGAGGGGATGGGAGCTTTTTATATTCATTATGAGAGCAGCAGCAGGGGGCTGGCGCTGCTCTCATAATGAATAGCATTGGGCAGGAGCTGACACGAGCAGACAGGCAGGGAGGGAAGACAGAGCAGGCTTGCGGATGATACAGGCACCTAAACTGACCAGCTTACGGGGGGGGGGGGGGGGGCATAGCCAGGCAAGATCATCCAGGTTTTTTAGGCGTTACAGGGGCCAAATTACACAGCACAAGCACTGTGCTGTATAACATGCGTTAACTACTTCCTGCCCGGCCTATAGCAAAATGACGGCCGGGCGGTGGTTTCAGTTATCCTGACTGGATGCCATATGATGTCCAGCAAGATAAGCCGTGTTACGCGCCCATCTGACAGACGTGAGTAGAGGAGAGCTGATCAGTGGCTCTCCTGACAGGGGGGGTCTGCGCTGATTGTTAGCGCAGCACCCCCGCCCCCCCCCCCCCCCCGCCTGCCTGCCAGATAATTCCTCATCAGTGATGCCCAGCAGTGCCACCTATCAGTGCCCATCCATAAGGTACCCATCAGTGCCGCCTATCAATGTCTATCAGTGGTGCATGCCAGTGCCACCTCATTGGCGCCACTTCATCAGTGCCCATCAGTGAAGAAGAAAACCTTACTTATTTACAACATGTTATAACAGAAACAAACTTTTTTTTTTCTAAATTTTTCTTTTTTATTTGTTGTGCAAAAAATAAAAAACCTCAGCAGTGATCAAATACCACCAAAAGAAAGCTCTATTTGTGGAACAAAATAATAAAAAATTTGTTTGGGTACAGTGTAGCATGACCGCGCAATTGTCATTCAAAGTGCGACAGCACTGAAAGCTGAAAATTGGCTTGAGCATGAAGGGGGCGAAAGTGCCTGGTATTGAAGTGGTTACAGTAACAGGATCTGTTTTTGTTTTTGTTTTTTTTGGTTAACAAATGCTTTATCATTGGAAAAGGAAACTATGCTTTTATACACAATTTCCTGACAGCTTGTTTTTACTGCCCTTTTATTTCAGGGCTCGCTTCGAGCTCATCTGTTTCTTCTCTGTTCAGTCAGTGCATGGACCCAATCAAAAGGCTTTTGGAAGAGGTTGAATTTAAAGCTACTGATGTGAATCAGGTGTGAATTCCATTTATTTTATTCAGTTCGATTGCATTCTCTCTCATTTAGATTAAGGCCTCATTCATAGCATACATGCAGAAAAACTGATGTAAAAAAAGGCACAGATTTCATTCACAGAGACATGAGTTTACATCAGTTTTCATGCACGTTCAGCAAGTTTCTATTACGATGCAAACTGACATCAGTTTTTCCCCATGCGCTTTTTTTTTTTTTCTATACAGACACATCCCATCCTGTATCATCACCGCCTCATCAGAGACCCCCTCATAAGTGCCCCCTCATCATTTCCCTCTTCATCATAGACTTCTCATCAGAGCCCCCTCATCAGAAAATCCTTATAGGGGACCCGCACCATCAGTGAGTCCCTCATCTGTCCTCAGCAATCAGTATCGCCCTCGTCTGTCCCCAGCAATCAGTATCGCCCTCGTCTGTCCCCAGCAATCAGTATCGCCCTCGTCTGTCCCCAGCAATCAGTATCGCCCTCGTCTGTCCCCCAGCAATCAGTATCGCCCTCGTCTGTCCCCCAGCAATCAGTATCGCCCTCGTCTGTCCCCAGCAATCAGTATCGCCCTCGTCTGTCCCCAGCAATCAGTATCGCCCTCGTCTGTCCCCAGCAATCAGTATCGCCCTCGTCTGTCCCCAGCAATCAGTATCGCCCTCGTCTGTCCCCAGCAATCAGTATCGCCCTCGTCTGTCCCCAGCAATCAGTATCGCCCCTCGTCTGTCCCCAGCAATCAGTATCGCCCCTCGTCTGTCCCCAGCAATCAGTATCGCCCTCGTCTGTCCCCAGCAATCAGTATCGCCCTCGTCTGTCCCCAGCAATCAGTATCGCCCTCGTCTGTCCCCAGCAATCAGTATCGCCCTCGTCTGTCCCCAGCAATCAGTATCGCCCTCGTCTGTCCCCAGCAATCAGTATCGCCCTCGTCTGTCCCCAGCAATCAGTATCGCCCTCGTCTGTCCCCAGCAATCAGTATCGCCCTCGTCTGTCCCCAGCAATCAGTATCGCCCTCGTCTGTCCCCAGCAATCAGTATCGCCCTCGTCTGTCCCCAGCAATCAGTATCGCCCTCGTCTGTCCCCAGCAATCAGTATCGCCCTCGTCTGTCCCCAGCAATCAGTATCGCCCTCGTCTGTCCCCAGCAATCAGTATCGCCCTCGTCTGTCCCCAGCAATCAGTATCGCCCTCGTCTGTCCCCAGCAATCAGTATCGCCCTCGTCTGTCCCCAGCAATCAGTATCGCCCTCGTCTGTCCCCAGCAATCAGTATCGCCCTCGTCTGTCCCCAGCAATCAGTATCGCCCTCGTCTGTCCCCCAGCAATCAGTATCGCCCTCGTCTGTCCCCAGCAATCAGTATCGCCCTCGTCTGTCCCCAGCAAACAGTATCGCCCTCGTCTGTCTCCCAGCAATCAGTGGGCCCCCCTCATTTGTCCCCTGCCGTCAGTGCCCTCATCTGTTCTCCGCTGTCGGGTGCCCTCTCATCTGTTCTCCGCTGTCGGTGCCCTCTCATCTGTTCTCCGCTGTCGGTGCCCTCTCATCTGTTCTCTGCCATCAGTGTCCTCTCATCTTTCCTCTGCCATCAATGCTCAGCACCCCCTCCACCATCACAGACAGGAGGGAACGTAGGCAGACAATACAGACATAGAGCACCTCTCTGCTTTCCCTCCCACTTCTTGTCACACAGGCTCAGTGCAGAGCAGTGCCGTCAGTTTTGTCCGAGTTCCAGTGCGGAGCTGTGAGGAAATCTGCAGACATGCTGCATAATCCCGCACAGCTTTGCACCGGACATAACACCTGTGTTTTTTGTGTGAACCAGACTCATAGAAGCAATTGTTTTTTGTGTGTCTTGTAGAGACCTGCGGATTTCATGTGCAGAAAAACACCGGTCTCTGCAGATGGTGTGAACGAGCTCCTAATGAATTTAAACCTTTTCATCTCCCTCCAAGTTAAATTATAAATTTATTTTAACTGCAAGGATATTTGATACTGTATCTTGTAAGAAATAAAAATCTTTATTTACTTAGACCATACTAGGGGTCTGCACATAGATTCAAGAAGTTCACAGAATTCCCTTTGAACCTGGAGATCTAGGGCACCTAAAGTAATTATAAAGGCAATTTAAAAAAATGCAATGGTTTGCACAGAGCAGCCCTGATCCTCGGGTTCCCCAATGGCGCTTCAGCCCCCCCCCCCCACCCCCCCCCCCCCTCCAAGTGCTCCCAAAGCAAGCTGCTTGCTCTGCAGGCACTCTTACATCTCACTCCCGAGCCAGCACACAGAGCACGACTTGTCCCCACTCCCTCCTCACTGGCTGTCATTGACAGCAGCAGAAGCCAATGGCTCCCACTGGTGCCTCTCTGTCCAGTGAGGAGAGAGACACTGCTCTTGTGCACATTGCTGGGTCGAGATTATTATTATTATTATTATTATTATTATACAGTATTTATATAGCACCAACAGTTTACGTAGCGCTTTACAACTTGAGGTATGGGGCTTAGGTAAGTATTTGGGGGGGGGGGGGGCTGAGGGCAGAGCTGCATGGAGAAGGGTTTTTTTCCTAATGCATAGAATGCATTAAAGCAGAGTTACACTTGTTTTTCAGTTTATTAAAAGTCAGCAGCTACAAAAAGTGTAACTGCTGACTTTTAATAAACGGACACTAACCTGTCCCACGATGCGGCCGCCTGAGGCCTCGCTTCTCTCCCCCTCCACGGCACAATCAGAGTAACTGTGGGCACCCGGCTGTGACAGCTTGCGGCTTCACGGCTGGGCACGCACTGCGCATGCGCTCTCCTAGTGGCCAGGCAATTTTCTGGGACCTGTGACATGTCCCAGAAGATTGCAGAGAGGGAGGGGCCGCCTAGGGGGGAGAGGAGTCGCCTAGGTGGCCGGAAGAAGGAAGTCGGACAGGAAGTATTTGGTTTGTATAATTTTGTGTACTGGCTGTTTTTGCTGTAAATTAATTTCACATTCTTGAGGCCCTAATTCTACAGTTCTGCATGACTCTTTAATATGATCTTCTAGTTCAGTGTTTCTCAATTTCAGTCCTCAAGGCACCCTAACAGGTCATGCTTTCAGGCTTTCCTTTATTTTGCACAGGTGATTTGATCAGTTTCACTGCCTTAGTAATTCCCACAGCCATTTCATCTGAGAGAAATCCTGAAAACATGACCTGTTGGGGGTGCCTTGAGGACTGGAGTTGAGAAACACTGTTCTAGTTTACCTATGTTGGATGAAGCCCCGCTGCTTATACTTCTTCCATTCACTGCCATAGAGGGTGGCAATCAAGTGAACCTGTAGAGCATTGCATTTTTACCTATTTACTCTAGATTTCCTTGTTCTTTTAGGTAGTACTATGTGGAGGATCTGCTCGCATGCCAAATTGCAACAATTAATTAAGGACTATTTCCAGAGGTGGAACTGTTAAACAGCATACCTCCTGATGAGGTCATTCCATTGGAGCTGCCATTGAAGCTGGAATTCTAGTTGGAAAAGACGATCTATCTACAGATCTGGACTCCATTACCATTGAGTGCTCTGCCAGCGATATACTAGTGAAGGTTGGTTTTGCTGCTGCACTTGCAGCAAAAGAATGGAGTTCTTTATTGACTCAAACTGGTTTGCCTTGTAGCAGGAATGCATCTCCTGCAAAAATTCTGCATGGTGCTGTAATACTCATTTCCTTCTCGTACATCACGGGACACAGAGCCTCAGTAATAACTGATGGGTTATATAGGTATCACTAGGTGATTGGACACTGGCACACCCTATATAATCCCTCCCCTTACAGGGATACCTCAGTTTTTTCGCTAGTGTCTTAGGTAGAGGTCGACCGATATTGGTTTTTCTCTGGCCGATGCCGATATTTAGAAATCGCGGTGGCCGTTGGCCGATATGTGATGCCAATTTTTTTGGGGCCGATATATTAGACCGATTTTTTTTTTTTTTTTCCCCTTCATCTCATAAAATCTAATAGTTAGACCCCTTTCACACTGGGGCGTTTTTCAGGCGCTTTTGGGCTAAAAATAGCACCTGTAAAGTGCCTGTAAAACGGCTCCCCTGCAGTCTCAGTGTGATATCCCGAGTGCTTTCACACTAAAGCGATGCGCTGGCAGGATGTTAAAAAAAAGTCCTGCAAGCAGCATCTTTGGAGTGGTGTATACCGCTCCTCCACCACTCCTGCCCATTGAAATGAATGCACGCCGCTGCCGAAGCGGCGATTCAGGGGCGCATTTAACCCCTTCCTCGGCTGCTAGCTGGGTTATAAGTGCCCTGCTAGCAGTTGAATAGCGCCGCTAAAATGACGGTAAAGCGCCGCTAAAACCAGCAGCGTTTTACCGTCAACGTATGCCTGCTCCAGTGTGAAAGCAATCTTAAGTGATACAGAAAATTTTTTACATTTAAACATTTATTTAAACAAAACAAACCTCCAATCAGTTCACTTGTATGTAGATTTTAGATTAAAAAAAAATTTAAAAAAACTATATCTTAAATATTAAATACACAAAAACCAGGTAATCAAATTTTTGGATGAAAAAAAAAAATGGGCTAACTTTACTGCTTAGTTTTTTTTTTAATTTATTAGTGTATTTTTGAAAAAATATTGCGTTTGAAAGACCGCTGCGCAAATACCGTGTGACATAAAATATTGCAACAACTGCTATTTCAACTGCTATTTCATTCCCTAGGGTCT